>NC_080683.1:66382338-66685368 GCF_030445035.2 Dasypus novemcinctus | reverse complement strand
ACATGGAGGCAGATGTCCAAGCACTGAAGTACACCCACTCCCTGAAGGTTTTTTTTAAAAATTGCATCCTTCAAGATGTTCTCTTTGTCCTTCAACATTTTGACTGTTGCAGTATCTGGGTATGGATCTCTTTGAGTTTATCCTAGGTGGAGTTTGTTGATCTTTATGGATATGCAGATTAATGTGTTTTTTAAATTTTGGGAAGTTTCAGTCATGATTTCTTCTAATATTTTTTCTGTTCCTCTCTTAACTTTCCTCCTTGTACTCCTATTATATGTATGTTAGTTTACTTAATGGTAGTCCACATTTTCTGAAATTATCTTCATATTTCTTCATTCTTTTGTCTTTCTGTTTTTCAGATTTACAGTCTTTATCCATCTATTCTCCACTACTTCTCTGATTCACTCTTTTCCTAGCTGAAATCTAATGTTGAGATTCTCTGGTAAATTTTTCATTTCTGTTACTGTACTTTTCAACTCCAGAATTTCCATTTGGTTCTTTCTTCTATAAAATCTCACAATTTATTGATATTATCAATTTGATGAGACATGGTCACAATATTCATTTTGAGCATGTTTTCCTTTAATTCTTTAAAAACATTTATAATAGCTTTTCTGACATCTTTGCTAAGTCTGACATATGACCTTCTCAAAGGCAGTTTCTGTTGCCTGGCATTTTTAATGTGTATGAATTACACATGACTATTATTTTTCATGTCTCTTAATTTTTGTGTGAAACTGGACATTTAAGATAATATATTATAGCAAAACTCTGGATATTGATCCCCACTCACCCACAACCATCAGGGTTAGATGATAGTTTGTTTAGTGACCTGACTGTACTATTTCAGCGGAGTCTACCTCCTGCAGTGTGCAGCTTCTAATGTTACTCCTAAAAGGGTGCAGTTGTAGGCATGCATACAAGCACCCTGCCCTCCTACCCCCAAGCATGCTGTGGTTTCAGTAGGTCTCTTTGTCTCTCTGTCCCTTGTCTCCCTGTTAAGCTTGTAGTTGGTCTGCTTCTATTAGCATTTCATACAGCTGTTAGCATCCTCTAATTGCTACCTGATTGTTCTATTGTATTTGACAATTTTTGGGGCACACAGATTGTTTTACAATCAGATCCAATTATGTTTGAACTTCTTTGCAGGGTAGTCTTCTACACTTTTTTCTTCTCCTGGATGGCTCTTCTTAGCTGTTTTCTTTTTCCTGATTCTCTGTGTTAAACTTCAAAGGGTGTTATTGTTCCATTACTTGTTATAATGAAGCAACAGGAATCTTCTTAATTGTTCACCACCAAATCTCCATTGCTTTCCATAACATTGTTAGACTTTAACGTCTCCACACTTTGTTCCAGTTCAAGTCAGTCTCTTAGGTAGGTCTACTGAGCTCTTTGTTTTATGGCTTGCCTCTTCCCATTGACAGAAACTCTGTACAATAGCTCTAGAGCTGGGGGAAGTGAAGTTAGCTCATTTTTCTCAGAATCACACCCCTCTACTATGAATGGGCACTGGTAGAGGTGATGGCCACTTGTCTTCTTGGCTTGCCTCTCTTGGCATGCAGTTTCAACCCTCTGTGAATGAGTTGGGGCAAGGACACTTCGGAACGAACACATTTGGCCTGTTGCCTCTAGGGTAGAAATTCCCCATGTCTGGCTGGGTAAAAGGAGTCTTAACCCTCTTAACTGGCTTAGCTGGAATAGAGCTTCTGCAACATTTACCTGGATGGGGGAGATAATAAATGCTAATAGCCTGCCAACCCTGGAACAAAACATATCCCTAGACTGAGAACTTGGAGGAGAAAAAAAAAAACATCTTCTTTGCCATACCTTTATAAGGTAAAGCTTACATTACACTGAGCTGAGAGTGAGGGCTGGGAAAAGATGCAGGTCATAGATCAAGCACCATGGCATCTCACTGTTTTTACTGATATTTAATAGATTTTATTGAATAAATGTTTTTCATAAACTATATATGTAGAACAATTTTCAGAAAATTTGAATGGTTATCTATATAAGTTATCTATATAAATTGCACCAGCTTTAGTTTTGTTGCTGAAGAGAAGATCTTCAGAGCATGTCATATCACCACTCCAGAAGTCACAGTCCCAAAATATGACATTTTATACTATAGAAGCCATTTTCCTGCTTTAAAGTGAATATTGTCCATCTAAAATGGAGGGCCAAAAGAGAAAACGGAAAGCATCTGGGCTCTTGATGTCAAAATTGAGTCACTACCCAACTCTGGAATTGTACCCCCACCTGGCTTATTGTTATATGAGTTAAGTAAGTGTTCCCTTGTTTAAGCCATTTTTCACTGTATGTTTTATTTCTTGAAGCTGAAAGCATCCTGATACAAGATGGTAAGAACTAAGCACAGAGGGAACCTGAACCAGAGTTTCAGTATGAGAAAATAAGTTTGAGAGAACCCAAAAAAACCATAAAGGCTATATGGAGGCTTATAACAAAATGTTGATCATATCAAAGCACCTCAACTGTTATCAATCATTGAAAATGCTTCCTAATTTATGCTGCTCCCCAGTTTATTAGCAATCTTGATTTCCTCCTAACACTGAAATATATTATGACCTATGACCTGGCTGCAAGCTGATTCCACTTGACTTACTTTGAACACCTCCTAACTAAAGGTTCCAGTTCCTAATTCTCAGTACTCATAGAATTTCTCAAACACATTAAAGTTTCATACTCATTAAGGTCCACAACTTGGACTCAATAAAATAACATAATATGATCACAACAAGGAGATAAACCTTTTTTTAAAATCTGGATCATAGGTGAAAAAAAAGCTTAAATTATATGCAAATATATATTAATTTATATAAAGTACATATAAAATATCCTTTTAATTGCTTTGGTGGAAGAAAATATGAAAGGACTTATTATTCTGTATCTGTTTTTGCACTTCCAAGAGATTGTGAGTATTTTTAATTGCTTCTTATAGCATCTATTGATCCTTTTTCCAGTTGAGAGAAGGATAACAATTGTGTATTATTCTATTTATGACAGGTGGACAGCATCTGTGGTTAATATAAATCTCATTTAATTTTTTGGAAATGAACCCAGAGATTGCCCAATCAGTGCATATTTGCAAATATTAAAAATAAATATAATGCAAATAATAAATAATGCATATCTTTTTTATTGCTTTCCACCTCAGTCACATTTTTTTCCCAGAAACATGTCTTACAGGCTCCCAAGAAGTATTTCTGAAAAGCATGAATTGCATAAACACGATGCAGAAAGCATAACTGGGAAAAGATTTTGTTGTCCTGTAAATGAATGCATCTAATTATAAAATATATTTATTCATATAAATGTTAAAATAGTACAATGCAATATTTATTGATATTTAATGGAAATTAATTCAGTGAAAGAGAAAAATAGTAGCCTTTCATAAGAATAAGCAAAAAGAAAATAAATTAATCTGCATATGATAATACTAAATAAATTATACCAATACTGACACTTAAAATTCTAATGATTAAAACAATGAGGTAACATTAATTGACAGTTAACTATATGTTTACTTAATGACTAACATATGTGATACCCAAGTAATTTCCATAATTACATGTGAAATCTATTATTTAGAGGGAATAGTTTACCATTCAATGGGAAAAGTTAGCATTTGTATGGATGTGACCATCTGCAGAGCCATATCTGCAGGATGTGACCACACAGAATTCACAATAATTATTTAGGTTCAATAGACTTCAACTGAATCTCCTCAGCTAAATCTGTCTGATATTATTTGAGTGACAATTAAAACAGCTATCAGTCATACATTATCATTAGTTTTGATAGTTTTGATCATTAGCTTGATCACTAGTTTATTGGTAAAAGAAATAGAATTAGAAATCAATCAAATCAATAAAAATAGTAAAGTTAATTTTTAATCAAATGAAATTTAAAATAAGCGTGTATGTTTTTAATTAAATTAAAAGACAAGATTAATATGCATTCATTTTTAATAGAACTGAATTTGGTTCTTACTTTCTATATATTTACATTGCTCTTTTTCTTTACCATGGTTGTCACGCTTCCTGGAAACACCACTTGAAGGGTAATCTCATGTGAGAAAGTCCAATAAAAAAAGATTATATAAACAGAGTGGCTCATGTGGACCCAAAATGTTCCCTTTAACCTTCCACCATTCTTCAACTCTAATAAACACTGAAACACTCTCATCCACCCAGAAGCAAGATTATGAAGAATCCTGAGGATTACTTACAGCATATTTCCTTTCAATTCCTCAATCTTTTCTTTTTTTTTGCAAAGGTAATTATTGTTAATTTTAATATATCTCTTGTCCTTTTATGTAATTTTAAGGTGAAAAGAAAAAGTTACTAAAAGTCTAGGGGTACCTACATCTTGCCAAATGTTATACACTTTTAAAAATATCTGTACATATGAGAAATTCGATAGAATATAATTAAATATAGTCTCCATGATAAATGTTGAGGTAGAATTGTATGATACTGAATTCTATTTCCCCTCAGCACTGTTTTAAAACCAATCATCTGCTATTAAATGCACACACATATAGACACACATACATATAATATATATACATATGTATGTGGTATATGTGCATATATGTACATATTACAGACAATAATTATTTTAGAAAATTTTATAGGAAGTGATCATTCCTCACTAAAGTGTCTTAAGAAGGTCTCTTCAGTTTTGGAACCCCAAACTGATTATCTATTTTATTTTACATTCTTAAGGTATTTCTTTAACATTTTTGCAGTTTAAGTGGTATAAGAAAAAGATGACTGAAAAGAAATGTGAATAAGTTTGATATCCAGTAAAGGCAAACTGTTTCCCAGAATGTCCCCAAAATCAATGGTCTTAAAACAAATATGTACTTTATAGATGCATTTCCTGAAGATGGAAGAATACAAAATAAGCCTTAAGAGGAAGAAGTGCTTCTACAACTGAAAATTTTATACCTTGTTTCTAGTAACAAAATAAAAAAATGTTGCCCTGTCAGTAATTAATTTTACTCAAATGCTTTGATACATAAATGCAAAAAGGAATAACCCAGATGTTATTATTGTTTTCCTGTTATGCCATTTGTGAATATTAAACATATAACATATATTTTTAAAGTTGTTTTTTCCCAGTGAAACTGAAGTGAATATTATGCTTTGTGTTCCAAAATTTTCTTCACTTTATTTTCACAAATCTCTATATATGTGATGGTAAGAAAACATTTTATAGACTATTTTATTTTCTCTCTAATTTAATGCATAGAAAAGCAGATTATAACACTACAGATGTGCAACTTTTCACAAAAATTAAAATTAAAATTAATTCTTTTTACATCCAAATTATAATTTTTTATTGAGGGTACATTACATGCAGTAAAATCACTCTTTGATGTAAAGTTTTATGGATTTTGATAAATATACACAATGATGTCATAACTACCACAATAAAGATACATACAGGCATAGTTTGGAGACATTGAGGATTTAGTTCCAAATTGCCACATTAAAGTGAGTCACAAAATATTTTTGGTTTCATATAAAAGTTATGTTTACATTATACTGTAGTCTATTAAGTGTGCAATAAATAACATTATATCTATTTGTTTTTCATGAACTGCCTTGCCTCCCTTTCTTTATTACTATATTTTCACCTCCTTCCAGAAAACAGGCTACCAGTCTTGAATTTACCAGACATGTCATCTGTTTACACTCTAACATCCATATTCTCAACACTTTTTATTTTCCTTTGAAGAGCCTCAAAAGTAGATTTATCTCTGCTACTTTCCTTGGTTTAGTTTTTCTGTCCTTTACCTCACTGAACAATGACATTTCTTCTTATGCCAGCAATTATCTCCATACCTATCCTTTACATTCTGCTTGAAAATATCCTAAAGACTTTCTCATGCTAAGTATCACTCAAAATGTCCCCAAAATCATCAGCTCATTAGCTGTGTTCCTTTTTAATGCCCAACCATAAAAGCCTGAACCTCTCTGTAATTTTTCTACAGAAAATTTAGTGAATTATCAGTTGTAGCAGTTTGGTATGGTTATGAATTCCAGAACTAGACATTGGATTATGTTTGTGATCTGGTCTATACCTGGGCATGATTAAGTTATGATTAGGGCTTTGATTGGGCCACATCATCAGGGGGTTGAGTCCCCACCCCTTGGCGGGTGGAGACTCACGGATAAAAGGCATGGCAAAGGGCAGAGTTGAGGGCTTTTAATGTTGGAGTTTGATGCTGAAACTGGAGCCCCAGCAGAGAGACAAAGCTGACCTTGTAGAGAGGAGCAAAGCCCTAGACAGCCTCATAGTCTACAGCTGTCCTTATGTAGAAAACAGAGGAACTGAGCCCAGAGGAACACAGGAAGCCTGAACTCTCGCAGATATCAGCAGCCATCTTGCACCAACACATGAAAATAGATTTTGGCGAGGGAAGTAACTTAGGCTTTATGGCCTGGTATCTGTAAACTCCTACCCCAAATAAATACCCTTTATAAAAACCAACCAATTTCTGGTATTTCTTATCAGCACCCCTTTGGCTGACTAATACATCAGTCTTCTCCAGTAATGTTTATAGAAAGCCCTGGAGGATAGTGCTCACAGGTTGCACGGACCTGCCTATCCTTACACATGCCTTCTTAGCCTGCTGTGTGTCCAGGTACCCCTCCACCCACATCCCATGAGTTAGCAGTGTGGCACCCCTGCAATCTTGAAAAATACATGTAAAAATTTTGGCTCTCTCTTGGTACCAGAGAAAAAAATCTGAATTTTTTCTTTTTCTTTTACGGGATGTTTACAGTGCCTTATTGTAAAATTTGGTTTAAGTATTATACAATATTATATATATAGTTTATGCATTTCTGTGTTTTCAGACATTTTCTGTGTCATCTACAGCTCTGCAAAACTCCCTCAAATTCCCATGTAATTTTTAAGCAACCCATGATACAGAGAAACCATGATGGGGAAAGTCTGATGAGGAAGGGATAACTGTAGACTTCTGCTTTTCCTTTACTGCCATCTTCACTATCTTGAATTTGGATTCACTCAGGCAACAACTGTTCTCCTCTATATTTCTCTGGCTAAGTGTAGACAGAGTCTCTCTCTTCAATTTTATATAATGAAATTTTTACATAGTAAAAGAAAAACTAGGCTGCACAAAGCAGTTAACAAAAAATATCTGAAATAAAAAACATTTTAGAAATTTAATGATACTAAATGTGAATTTACAAATATTTACTAGAAGTGTTGAACTCATATTCCAAAGGTCCAAGCTCTTTACACATCCAGCTCCATGTCCAGCTCTTAGTTGCCTCAGTCTGATCAAGGTCAATTCCCTGCTTGCTCTTAATTCATGACCCCCTTTTAAACTCATCTACCTGCTAATGGAAATGACTTGTCTACCTGCTAACGGCAGTGATTTCCAGCAGGTTTCTCCTATCTAGGATCTATAGTTTCCATCTCTGCCAGGTCTAGAGTGTAGACTCATAACCCTGATACTCATGTCTCTCAAATTATCCCTCTCCATAAAATGACAATGTCCCCTATATTCAGGGGACACTGTCCACTATCCTGAGGTTTCACTTTGTTTCAATCAGGCAATGCAATTGGTGGAAGAAAGTCACTGTATCACTGTTGTTTTGGATGCTATGTATTCAGTGATAGTGCACAAACTCAGATAGCCAGCCAGCCAAAAATGTGTGAAAGGACAGCTTTATTAGATCAAAGCACCTGGAGGAGGAGAAAGGGGAATGAAGATGATAGAGAGTCCTGAGGTTTAGGCTTCTTAGGGTTCCTTGGAGGAGGGGGGATAGTACATGTGGATCCCAGACTCTTGCTTTTGTTTTGACACAGACAGAATGGAGAAGGCTTTCCTGCGGATACTGGGGATTGGCAGTTTTTAATTATATGATGGAAAAACAGAAGTGGCAAGGGAGAAACTGAGGGCACCTCTTATTGTTCAAACCATATGATGATACATGACTTGCTGATATATTAGTCAGTGTGAAAGGGCAGAAATGTAGGGGTTACTTGAAGAAGAGGGAAGGGCCCTTAGGAGAAGCTAAGGGCAGTTCTTATCATCTAAACCATATGGAGGTGCATGCCTTGCTAAGTACAGATACTTAAACACCCAAGGCAGGGTTAGCTCAGGGGACCACTCAAAAAGGGAACTTATGACTAGGCAAAAATGACAAGGCAACAAATATAATTTCTTTTACACCATTACAACTGTCTTCCCCAAAGGTTCAGTTGATTCAATCTTTAATAAATACCACACATAGGGTTCCGACAGACCTGTAAGTTTCATTCTTTTAAATGAAATTTCTCTTCAGTCTAAGAAAAAGTTGTGACTATGTGTTGGGGACTTGGTACTTGTGATAAAGACTTTATATATCCATTTATTAAAAATATTTTTGAATATTTTTCCAGAACTTTTGCTAATTTATGGGAAATATCAGTGAACAAAACTAATGAAGATTATGATTCCCAGTGGAGCTCTTATTCTGGTGCTTAAAGGCAGACAATAAACATAATAAATAAATGCTTAAGTTTGTTATTAGATGTATGTGTTAGGTAGAAAAAGGAGGGGGGAGTAGAGCTGAGAAAGGGTACAGGAAGTGCTTGGAAAGAATATCATTTTAAATAGGGTGCTTGATGCCATTTGAGAAATGCCTTTTAAGGAAGGATTGGCAAAAAGTTGAGGGGGGTTACCTAATGGGTATCTGGGAATTCCAAAAAACAAGTATAGGCAATGAAAGACCCAGATTCCTGATATGTTTAAAAAATATAAGGAGTTCAATTTGACTGGAACCATGAGCAAGGTATAGAGAAGGAGGTAAATCCAGAGATGTAATGGCAGCTACACCATAGAGGGTCTTATAAGCCGTTTTAACAATTTTGACTTTTATTCTGAATGAAATTGGAAGCCAAAATTTGAGAAAAGGAGAGACATAATCTGACATACATTTCAGGAATTGCTCTGGCTGCTTTGTTGGATTATAGTAGAAGCATAAGGATAGAGGCATTGATAAGAGCTAGAAGACAATTACAGTAGTCCAAAGAAGGAATGATGAAGTCTAGGGCCAGAGTAGGAGTGGTGGGTGGACAGTTTCAAGGTTGAGATGGGAGGTATAAGATGGGAGGTATGAGAAAAAGAGGAATCAACCATCATTCAAGATTTTTGTCTGAGCAACTGCAAAGACGGATTGGAACCAACTGAGATGAGAAAGCTGGGCCAGTGCAAATTAAGCAGATAGATACAGAGTTTAGCTTTGGTTATATTAAATGTTATATGAAATACCTATTAGACACAATGGTAGGATGTTCTGGCAGTTGGAATTGTTAATCTGGAGTTAAGGAGAGAAGTTTGGGCTAGAGATAGGTATCTGGGCATTTAATTTAATATGACATTATGTAACCATAGAGTGAAAGTAGACGGAAAAGAGAACCAAAAAATCTCTGAAGTCTTTCAGTATTAGGGGTTTACTAAAAAGGGGAAATTAGAGAAGGAAACTGAGGAGAGATCAGAGATGTAGGAATGACATAAGAAGAGTGAATAATATCCTGGACGCCAAGAATTAGGGAATGACAAGCCCTGCCAATGTGGCTAAAAAGTCAACTAATTTGAGTACTGACAAATTACCACTGGGTTTCACAGAATTAAGGTTTGTGTTGACCTTGACAAGAACAGTTTTGATGGAATAGTGAAAGAATTTAAAAGAAAATAAGAGGAGATGGAATTCAATAAGTATAAATTCTGTTTCTGAGAAATTTTGCTAGAATTTGAGGCAAAAAAAGTAAAAAAATAATCATATGTGCATACCCTTCCTAAGAACAAAAATAATTTTGAGAATGTGCAGTTTATAAACATATTTAGAAAATAAATATTTTTCTAAGAAAAACATGCTCTTCAGAGAGGCTAGTCTATCCTTAATGAAAACAGCTCTATTATTTTTACAATTTATGGAGAGTAGTTTATCTCCTTCAAGCCACAGCCCAAACTTCCTTCCACTCCAAAAGAATATCATTGTATCATATTTATAAAAATTAATATCTGTTTGGTTGGTTTGGGGGATTATAATGTAAAAAAGTTGGAGGCATATTCAGTCCTTTGCTTTGTAGAGCATTAAGCACTCCTTGGGATTTTAAAATATGGATTTTTAAAAAACCAGTCTGTTCTCATTTAAAAAAATCAAACAGGAATTTTGCCAGGGCCCCTTGTAACATTAAAAAAAAAATTTCTTCTTTTTTTTTTTTAACTCTGTGTCATCTGCTGGTCACTTAGTATGTTCTTTCCATCCCCTCATGCCAAGCCTCATTTAGCCAGGAAAGTCTCACACATTCAAAGCTTAAGTTGATAGGGGATTGTGGGAAACACCTAAAGCCAGAAGAGGCAGCAAAGTCAGAAGGGTGAACAGAACCAAGAGCTGAACTGGAGGCCAAATCCAAAAAGAAAAGGGGGAATTAAAAAAACATGAGTATTCCAATGTCAAGGGTATTAAGAACACCTCGGGTGGCTTACTATAATTGAAAAGAGTAGGTGGAGGCTAGTAAAGTAGGAGATTGTCTCCAGCTCTTGTTAACATACCAGTGAGGACATTACAAAGGAATATTGTACTAGATTTCACTTTAGCTCTTTCATCCAAAAAATACTGCTTAACATGTTGCTAAGCACTGGATAAAATTATGGAAAAGACAGATTTAATAATTTAATAAATGCTTACTGCGTCAGAGATAAATGAAGAATGATATATAATCCCTGAGCCTGAGGAGCTTATACTCTTTTTTGGGAAGACATATCTATAAATACATCATTTCAATGCAAAAACTAGCAAACACACAAATAAAACCAGGACACAAACAGCAAACAACACTTTTAGGTACTAGGCAAGCCATAAAAATAAACTGACTGCAAATAACTTCTTACAGAGACAGGTAAATATACAGAAAACTGCTGAACCAATTTTACAATTAGCTAAAAGATAATTGCAAAAACAGACACAAATACATACTTAAGCAAAACCGGACAGGGGAAACAGAGTGACTTCCTGCAGTTAAACATTTCTGCATGTAATTACTCAACTATCCTAGCCTTTCTAAAGGCTTCGGTTAATCCTCAGTAATATATAATTCCAGCCATGGGATTCTTCAAAACAATCATGGAATTTCTCAAATATGAAACACTGGCCCCTAGAAATAGCCAAGGAATTTCTCAGATAGAAAGTACTCACCAGAAACCTGTTTTACAATATCTGGTGGCTGGAGGCTCCCAACATCAAACCACTTTAGCAGAATCTCACCCTGAGAAGTTGGTTACCTCCGGACCAAAGCCAACTTTCCAAGTTATCAATTTTAATTGATCGTAAATTCAACAGGATACACATACTTAAAATTGTGACAAAAATTTGATAAAAAAGAGCTCTGAAAATAAATTTACTGAATGTTGGCAAAACATCATTGGTTAGCCATAGCATTAGAAAGGTTGGGGAGACAAAAATAATCTCAACAGCAAGTATGTTGTGACTTTTCTTTGTATGGGGACAGGTGTCACTCTAGTCAATTATGTCCAAAAGAAGCAAGCAAATATTTATGGAATGTCCGCAACTGTTTGAAAAAACTTTTGGCAAATTATTTGTACATGTCAACGTTTGATTTGAGCTTGCTGCAAAAAAAGAGACCTAAGGTGGCTATTTTTAAGATTCCGTCTTGGGAAGCACATTTTATAAGAAAGTAATAGTTAGATAATGATTGTTACATTGGAGACCAGAAAAAGTTCTGGTAAAAGATCATTGCTATTGATAATCAGCTGGGTGGGTGAGTTATTAACTTCCTGTTATTAATCTCATTTAACTTCAGCAGAAAATCAAACATTTTATCAGAAATGCTAATTTCAGAAAGAAAAAGGTTTGCAAATTAGATTTTGTTAAACAGTTATAAGAGAAAGCAAGTTTTGACTATTTTATTGATTCCAATAAATCAATAATACCAGACACTATGCTAGGAAATGGAGATGTGAGTGAGACCCAGACAGAGAAGAAATGATGGGAGTGCAGGAGAAGGAGGGGAAGGACACTCTCACATAAAGCATTTAAGAAGGTGACATGTAAGCTAAATCCTAGGAGCATAAGCCATAAAAAGATTCAGGAAAAGACAATCCAGTGTCAGTAAAAACAGAATGACAAAGGTCCTGTAATGGAAAGGAATGTGGTGGGATCTAAAAACAGAAGAAAATCAGTCTCACTGGAGGACAGAGATCCCAGACCGGATGTACACACTGCCAGGATTGGAACCACGTAGTCTTGTTGCCCTGGCCTGGAGTTTGAAAAGTTCTAAGAGTATTGGAAAGCCATGAAAAACCTTTGAGCAAGAACATGGAAAAATATGATTTTAATTTTTAACTTGTTTTTTGAGCAAAAATGTAACTTTTCTTTGATGCCTACTTATCATGTTCTGGTAAATCCTCCTTTTCTATCCTTTTTAAAACAGAACCAAATCAAACCAAACCAAACCAAACCAAAAACCTTTGAACAATTTACTTCCAGAGATAGTAATACCCTAATATTAAAATCCTAGAACAATTTGTCTTTGTTTTCAAACTTTTTTCAAATCTTAGCTCCTTCCTTGCCTTAAGAGTAGTCTAGATAAGGCACCTATACTGCTAGGAGTGAGTTGGCAAGGGGTGGGGTTGAGCTGGTTCGATTGTTCTGAGACAACTCCAGCCCTTCCTTTTCAAAGTTTGTTTTACTTCATTTATCAGTATGTGTTGCTATTTCATTGGCCAATATTGGCTGACCTTTAATGCCTTTGCTATAGCAAATTCCTGTGCTGACCTATTCAGGGGCATTGTTGTGAATTCGTCCATGGGTTCTGTAGAGCATGCCCACTGCCCAGTATCTAGACCCATGGCAGTGGGGAGAGCTCAAGTCCCCACCCCTCAGACTCCCAGAATCCCATCCTTGTTGTATTCCTTAAAGCCCCTAAACTAGACAAGCATTTTGGTATGGGGTACCAGCTGGAGGGGTCTGAATAGTGACTCCCCAAAACTTATATCCGTGGCCCCCATGTCCTAATCCCCAGAACCTCTGAATGTTATCTTATTTGGAAAAAGGTCTTTGCAAATGTAAAGTTAAGGATCTTGGGATGAGGCTTTCATCCTGAGTTATCTGAATGGGCCTTAAATCCAATGACAAGAGGCACATGGAAAAAACAAAAGAGTAAGAGGTAATAAGACCAGGGAGGCAGAATTTGAACTGAAGTCTCCATAAATCAAGGAAACCAAAAATGTATACAGCTGCCAAAGCTGAAAGAAGCAAAGAACAGATTTTTCCCTAATCAGGGCTTCCTAACCAGGGATCTATGAGCTCTAATTGAAATTTTAAAAAAACATTATTCTTCTGGAGATGTGTTGATGTGAGTATGATATATTTATTAAATAATACACAGTATGTTGTGGACTTAGTAAGGAGTCATCTTGTTGTGTCAGCTTTCTGTGTGTGTGGTGCCATTCTTGGTCAGGCTGCACTTTCTTTCACGCTGGGAGGCTCTCCTTACAGGGCGCACTCCTTGCGTGTGGGGCTCCCATACACAGGGACACCCCTGCGTGGCACAGCACTCCTTGCGCACATCAGCACTGTGCATGGGCCAGCTCCACAAGGGTCAAGGAGGCCTGGGGTTTGAACCATGGACCTCTCATGTGGTAAGTGGTCGCCCTATCCATTGGGCCAAGTCTACTTCCTGAAGAGTTTAAAAGTAGAAATATTCAAGGGCATATGATGGTATCTTTGACTTGCATGGTGGTAGCTAATCAGGTAATAATTTTTTTATGATGCACTGTATTAATCAGCCAAATGGGTGCCAATAGAAAGTACCAGAAATCTGTTGGCTTTTATAAAGGGTATTTATTTGGGGTAAAAGCTTACATTAACAAGACCCTAAAGAGTCCAACTCAAGGTTGCTTTCTCACCAAAGTCAGTTGCCACGTGTTGAAGCAAGATGGTTGCTGACCTCTGTAAGGGTTCATTCTTCCACTCAGGGCTTCCTTTTGTCAGCTGCAGACTGGCATAGTGCTTGTTCCTCAGGGCTTCCTCTCTCTCCTGGCTTAGGGCTTGTTTTTCTCTCAGGCTACTATATCAGTCTTGGTTCTTTTCCCCACATCAGCTGCAAACTATCGAATGAATGGCTCATCACTCCCTTGGGTCCCAGGATCAAAAATGACAGAGCTCTTCATCTTTCCACCTGTCTTCTTGAGTGTCCATTTATATCAACCCACTAAGGGGGTGAGAACACAACCTGAGTTCCATCTTACTGATGTAGCCTAATCAGAAGCCCTAAATTAATTTTATTAAGTAAATTTAATCAGAGGCCTCTCACTGAATTTAATATAGTCAAAGGGTATCTCGCCCAGAGGAACAGATTAATTTACCAACATAATCTTGCTCTTTTTGGGATTCACAAACATAATTTCAAACTCTCACATGCATCTACTGACCTACTTTATGTAGGGTTGTTGTTGTTATTTTATTTTGTTTTATTTTGGCACTCACAATTTCAAGAGAACAAGACAACTTTCTTACTTTCTGGGAACTTACATTCTAGTTGGGGAAAATAAGCAATAACATTTTAAAAATCAGATTTTTAAAACTTTTTTTTCAAGTTTATTATACATATTAATAGAGCATAAATCCATCCAAAGTGTTCAATCAGTGATGGTCGTTCTAACCATATATTTGTGTATTCATCACCGAATCATTCCCATAGCACTTTCATTATCTCAATAATATTAATATACAAAAAGCAAATAAACAAACAAAATAATATCTCTCAATCTCTCTATGTCTTGCCTGGGGTGCATAGCTGCTATTCTTTTTCCTTCTTTCTATTATCATTGTCTTTATAGTTTTATAGTGCACTACTCCCATATTCATATTTTACATGAGATTTTACTATCATACACAGTTCCATGTACAATTTTTAGCTATCGTTCTAATTAATATACATGACCTTAGATGTTCCCTTTCAACCACTGTCATACCCATACAAAAGCACTGCTAGTTACATACACCATGATATGCTTTAACCATTTCTATTCATTTCCAAAGATTTACAAATAGCCTTTTAAATAATCCTGCACAAACTGACCCTCAGCTTTCCATTCTCTACCCTCCTTCTATTTTCTGGTGACCTATATTCTAATTATTAACTCTATGAGTTTGCACAATATATTTAGTTCATAATATAGCAATTATACAGTATTTGTCCTTCTGCTGCACTCAACATAATGTCCTCCAGGGTCATTTATATCGTCATACTTCACAACTTCATTTCTTTTTACTGATGCATAATATTCCATGGTGTGTATACACCACAATTTGTTTATCCATTCATCAGTCGTTGGACACTGCTGGTATATTATGGTTATTCTGGCTTCTTGCTACTGTTTAACTTCCTTTGGTAATTGGAACCATATTTCACAAACCCCGTATGCAGTTTACTCAGTTGAGCAAATGCTGGAAAATCTGATGTAACTCTTATGTCCCAATGGGAAAATCCGTCCCAATGCACCTGCTGATTGACAAGGCTTGTTATCCAATTTCCAATGATGGTGTTTTGCATTCCTTTCTTTCATGTCCCTACCATTCTTATTTTTTTTTCCTAATATTAAAACATTTAATCCTTGTGATACACATACTCTGCAGAAGCAAGGAAAACAGTGAATAGTAACAGGAGTATATTTCTAGGAGACAAAGCAATCACTTATTTCCTTTATCATAAAACAACATTTTTGGGAAACGGACTTTGGCCCAGTGGTTAGGGCGTCCATCTACCACATGGGAGGTCCGTGGTTCAAGCCCCGGGCCTCCTTGACCCGCGTGGAGCTGGCCCATGCGCAGTGCTGATGCGCGCAAGGAGTGCCGTGCCACACAGTGGTGTCCCCTGCGTAGGGGAACCCCACGCGCAAGCAGTGCACCCATAAGGAGAGCCGCCCAGCGCGAAGGAGGGAGCAACCTGCCGAGGAATGGCCCCGCCCACACTTCCCGTGCGGCTGATGACAACAGAAGTGGACAAAGAAACAAGACGCAGCAAAAAGACACAGAAAACAGACAACCGGGGGAGGGGGGGAATTAAATAAATAAAAATAAATCTTTAAAAAAATAAAAATAAAAATAAAACAACATTTTAATAAAACTGAGCAAATTATTTACTGTTCAAGAATTTGCCTTCCAAGTTGTGTCTTTAAAATGTATCCATCCATATATTTGGATTAAATTAAATTCATATATTAAAAATATTTTGCTTAGAATTCTAATCTTAATTATAAACCATAACTTATCAAAGCATAGTCCAAACACTATATAATAATGCTACCATTTAGATTTATATCCTTCATCTGAAAAACTTACCCTATGAATAAGAGTTTTGCCCTGTTTCTCCAGAATAAACGTTCCTATGTCTAAAACTTTAAATGATAATAATAATAATAAAAAGACAGATTCAAATAATTCATGCTATGCATTTTCCTTCATCGGACTTTGATAAAAACAGAGCCATCAGGTGTTGGAGCACCATCTTCCTTCTCAGTTACAGTCTCTACAGTCCCAGAATCAGACACAATAAACAATGTTTCATTTGTTGAAGCTGTCTTCTATTTCTCAGCAGTAGATGCACAAAAAGCAACAATCTAACTACTTTCAAAGTCATAGTCAGGAATTGACTCTGGTGAGAAATCTGTTACTTCTGCTGTTGATTCACTATTTTTAATCCTCTCTGCCAATTTCTGCTGCTCCTGGAGAGTTCTTATCCAAGAAAGGTCTTCTTTACATATTTCAGGGATCATTGGCTAGATGTGAAGGGTTACTTATAAACTTCAAATTGCTTCATCCATTTTGTTCTTTGACTCTCTGTTGTCATATTATTCTATTGTCTTTTTATCCTTTAGTTTACCCTTCATAGTAATCTTTATTTCTAAACTCTTCTACAAATCTCTCACCCTTGTTTTTTCCTTTCAGGCTGCAGCAGCCCCTTTAGTATATCTTGCAAGTCTGGTCTTTTGGTAATTAGTTTTTGTTTGCCTGTGAGGAGTTGGGACTCATCTTCATTTTTGAAGGTCAGCTTTGCTGGATACTGAATTTTGGGCTGGCTGTTTTTCTCTTTCAGTACCTTAAATACATCATACCACTATCTTCTTGCCTTCATGGTTTCTAATGAGAGATTGGCACTTAATCTTCCTGAGTCTCCCTTGTATGCGATGCTTTACTTTTCTCTTGCTGCTTTTGGAATCTTCTCTTTGTCTCTGATAGTTGTCATTCTATATAGTGGGTGTTTTCAGGTTGGTCTATTCAGATTTATTCTGTTTGGGGTGCATTGTCCTTCTTGGATATTGATATTTATGTCCTTCAGAAGGGTTAGGAAGTTTTCAGTCATTATTTCCTCAAATATTCTTTCTGCTTCTTTTCCATTCTCTTCTCCTTCTGGAACACTAATAATGTGAATATTTGTCCGTTTTTTCCATTCTTTTCCTTTCTCTTCTCCTGTCATTTTCAGTTCAGATGTTCTGTCCGTAAAGTCACTAATTTTGTCTTCAAGCAATTCAAATCTTCTCTTATGTGTCTCTAATGCATGTTTAATCTTGTTGTCCTGTCTTTCATTCCCATAAAGTCAGTCACTTTTCTTTGCAAGGTTTCAAATTGTTCTTTATGCTCTCCCAGTGTCTTCTTAATATTCTTTATTCCTTTAGTCATATTTTCTTTAAATTATTTGAATTGATTTAGGAGAGTCATATGATTATCACTGATTAATTGTCTTAAATCCTGTATCTTTTCAGGATTTTTGGTTTATTCTTTTGTCTGGGCCATCTTTTTATGTTTCCTAGTATAGCTTGTAATTTTTTCCTGATGTCTAGGCATCTGAATATGTTGGTGTATATTTACTCTGATGGTTAATTTCTTTCTATTTCCTGTTGTTCTTTGTTTCCACAGTTCTTTTTCTGATATTTGGCTCATCTTATTCTAAGTCTTTAAAATTGCCCAGTTTTAGTTTTCAAAATTGGACCAGGGACTCACTAGCAGGGCACAGATTTTCTCCCAGGGATTGGATACAAAGTGCATGAACAGTTTTTGTCCATGCAGTTTCCAGACTGGCCAGAAGATGGAGGTGTTTCTTGGCGTTCTTGTGTTGAATTTCCAGATAAGAGATTCAAAGTGGGCTCTGGGGCCAATTTTACTGAAGAAAAGCACATCTACTTCCTCTCCCTTTTGCCTTGAAACAGCAAACAGGGAAGAAGATGTCTGTTTTCCTCTCAATTGGCTACAGTGAGTTAAGGGTTTTACCCCAACTTAACATCTGGGAGGTGGGGGAGGGGAACCCTTCCTGGCCACTGGGCGTTGGTAACTCATGTGTCTTTTCAGCTTCTTTGTCCCTCTGTCCCTAACCCTCCTGGGAGTTTGTAGCACTGTCCTGGTCTGCTGACCCCCAAAGTAGGTTTCTCGGACAGCTTTTGGCACTTTTTCTGTTGTTTATGTGAGAGCATTGAGCTCTGCCTGTTAGTCCCTCTCTATCTTCCCCCAATCCCCAGATTATTTTTGATAAGGATAAATGCTAGGAAAAAGTAGATAGATTCAAGGTTTATCATGGAAAACATAATGTATTGACTTGAACAGTGATGGACAAAGATGACGCCTGGACTTGAAGTCTCAACACTGAATGTATGGCAATTCCATTTACTGAGAATTGGAAGCCAACAGTGAACAATAAGCTTTAGAATAATTCTAGAGTTCAGTTTGAAATGTATTAAATGTGAGACCTGCAAAATATCCAAATGAAGATACCAATGAGAAATTTGGAAAAGTAATTATGTAACTCAGAGGAAAGTCCTCATCATACAGATTGTGTTTGACATGGAAATGGATGTAGTAGCAGATAAATAGATTGGAGAGAAAGAAGAGAAGTTTAATGCTAAAAGCTGGGGGTTCTTATGGTAGTCTTCCAATAAGACACCTTGTATATAGATATCCATATCATCCTTTCTTTAAAGATCATGTTTGACTTATTTTTTCTTGAAAGCTTACTTTTGAGGAGCAGTGATGCCAGAGATATGTGTGGGGAGTGAGCTCTTAAAAGTTTTGGGCAAGTAGAATGAAGATCAAAGCCACAGAGGTTGAAAATACATGAATTGTTTAGTGTCTTTATCTCATGCAAGTTCTCCTAATTGGGTTGTTCTTGGACATACTTCCACCATTTTCTACTTGTATATTACATTGACTAGGAATCAAGAACCCAACAAGAATAGAAATAAAAAGAGAGAGTAAGATGTGGCAAACTTAAGATGAGTCTGAGCCCAAGAAGTGCAACTGGTGTGTGTATGAGACAGAAGGAAGATTTCATGGACACTTAAATTTCAAGCCTGTAATACTGGATGCCATTAACAGCAAGAAGGAAATTAAAAGTGGTCACTATTTCAGGGTGAAAACGGAAGGTGAGTTTGTCAGTTGCTTTGAGACCAATGTGAAAACATTCCAAAATCTGACCAGAATTCCAAAAATCATCTTTTAAAATGTCTCTTGAGAAGAATAGTATTTATTATTTATGTATAATACTCTCATTTTTTATGGATTCCAAAATGCATGACTGGGTATAGTTAAGCTGTTCCTAACCAGACATTGTCTTAAGGCTGGAAAGAGCAAATGTGCCTTGATAAAACTGACTCCTTCTTGAGCATCTGTTCTATTGTTTTGGATGATTTGAATCAATTATTTTCCTTCCATCACCAAATGCTTACAGTAAATCTCTTAACCAACACAATTGAATTGTCACAATGGCTGGTCAGTTAATCAAAAAGTTTATTAAAGAAGCAGATCTTTTAAAAGAAAGGTGATGCAGTCTTAAGAATTTTCTTTTAGAAGAAAGGTGATGTAGTCCTAAGAATTTTCCAGTTCTATCATTCACATCTAGTCCAACAGCAGATTTATTTTGTTTTGTTTTGTTTTTGGTGACTTGATTTAAACTTTTCCAAATAGTTCAAATTAATTGAAATAACCTCTCTTTTCATATTTACATTTCATTGGCTACTTTAATCACAGTGCCTAATTAATTACAATAGCAAGTACATCTGGAACAAGCAGTGTTTTTGTTAGCCTACAAGTCAATAGCTAAGAGAATTTTTAGATATGCTAATGAGTTGCCTGTTAAATGTATAGTTAGCAGAAGGTAGTATGTTTTAAATTAGGAAGCAAGAGCATTGTTTAATCTGGCAAGTTGATTAAATGAAATTCGGTTAAGAGAGATTCTACAGTATTTACACTGTTCTAGGATATTCTCTAGGACATAGTAAAAGGTATAAATAACATATTTGCAGTTCTTAAATGTTGCTTTTTTCTTATTGCAAACACACATCAACACCAGCACAACTGTCACTGAGGAGCAAAGAGGGCAATGCAATGGAAGTAAGAAGAGTTAAGGGGTTGAGGGAAATGGGAAATTTGCTAGAGCTCAAAAGGTGGTTAGGGGAAGTAGCATAAATGGCAAATTGCATGAAGAATAGGAAGAAATGGAAATTCTTCCCTGTCTATGCCCCACCAGCATCCCTATTTTGATCTTCCTTTAAATCTTGTGTCTTCTCTAGTACTGAACTTTAAGGCCTTAAGAGCTGGAACATTGACCAAGGAATCAAGTCTTTTTTATTTTCTTGGGACCTGGATCCATAAAACGATAGCTACATTCATAATAGGAGTAGTCTCATCAGCTCCATTTTTTTTCATATAATAAACATTTATACTCTATGTATTGAACGATGTGATAAGCAAAATAGAATGCGGCTAAGAAAAAGAAAACTAAGAAAAATGGTCTCTAAGAGATACTGCAGTTTATCTCTCTCTGCCCCAACTTAACTAGAAAAATTGTCTCAGAAGTGGCATCTCAGACATTTGTTTCCCTGATGAGCCTGCACACACCCTGGGTGCAGTACATTACTAATTGTTTATATACCTGTGCTATGTGGATCTAGAAGTTGGTGACTGACTCTGTTAAAAAAGGCAATGTAAAAATTAAAAATTACTGTATGTTAAAGTACAGATAAAACATGCTTTGGCAAGTAATGGAGGAGAGAGATCTGTATTAGCTTTCAATATAAACATGTTTTTAATAAATTTTTATCAGAATTTCTGTGCTTGTTCTGTAATAGTCTGAATTCCAAGGACATTTTCAGCCTCTTCTAGCTCCAGAATTGTTTATGAGTGTGTGTATTTATTCATACCTATATAAATTTGTGACCTGACTGTTCCAGAGGACCTTACAAAGTATGTCTGATTCAAACCACTAATAAATTGTTAAGGGAATTGAAATGGAGAAGAAATAAATGTTAGATTAAAAAAACTAAAGCCAGTGCTGAAATAGAGTTTGTGTTCCTTATTCCTTTAGAGTTGCTAGAAGTTGTTTTAAAACGTAGCTTTATGCAACCCAGTAGGAAAATCAATGAAGAAAACATGGCCAGCTTCAAGACCAATAGTTTCTATAATACAAAACTAAAATGTATAATTTATTTTGGCAAAGCCCACCCTCTGTCCTGCAAAAAGAAATTTGAGAAAGACATTCCAGGAAACATTTTTAAAAGCTGGCTGTATTGTCAATGAATCTATGGCATCACATTTAAAAGGGCAATATTAGATCCACCCCAGCTACAGAGGAGAAGGATGGAAGGAGCGACTTGAACTCACATGGAACACAATTAGAGATTAGTGATATTATGCACACTTTTAAAAAGTGATGGAACAAAGGTAGAGAGGTTGCAACTTTTCTGAACTCATGAATCTATTATATTAGAGCAGCATAAATTGTCTGAATTCGAAGTCCATGTTTTTCTCAATATAACATGTTTCCTCTTCATGTAAGGAGATCATATAAAGAGGCAAAGATACCAACATTTCAAAGTTCTCTTATCTAATGAATTATTTATTACTCTTCTTTTTTCTCATATCATAGTGCTCTCTTTCCTCTCTTTCACTAAGAAGTTCTTTTTTGCTTAAGAATTGGTAATTTGGTTTTGTAATTAAAAATTAAAATAAGCAGGAAGATATGAAAAGCCATTATGTTAAAGGCTATTTTCTCAATTGAAATTTAGTACCCTTTTGGATGTTGGTCCATGTTTCACTGCTCTCAGTTTTAGACCAAAGTTCTGTCTTTGGTAGTTGGGATTTATAAACTGCCAAATACTTCTAAGGGAAAAAATGCATTTCAAAAGCCTAGGGGGAAAAAGGACTCACTTTGCTTTCTTGACATCAAACAGGCCTTGTAAAACAACACATTGATCAGTTAAATACAAATGAACTAGAATCATATGGATATAATTCTCTTAAATTAAATTTCCTTTAAAATTGGGATGGAATTAAACATTAAAAAGAGAGGTTCACTAAGTCAAGCTTTTTCGTTTGACATCTGTCCACACAGCCTTAAACCTTAAAAGAGTAAATCTTAGAAATATTAAATATGTGACACGCTGTCCTATTTAATACATAACTGATATTATAGTTTGTTATACAGACTATAGGAGGATTTTATTTTGAAAAAATGTCTCCAAGTAGTTATGACTTCCAAAGTTTTTTTGTTAGAAAATTTCATTTTTGGTTTTCTTGTCATTTCAAGAGTTGAGAAGAAATAGTGGTAAGTCCAGGTAGAGGGATCAAGGACCACTTTCTCAGGTTAGTTCCCAAAAGGTCAATGAAATCAAGAACTTAAGGCTTGGTAGAGATCAGCAAAGGATGGAGGGGAGACAACTTGACGTAAGGAGAAGGAGTTTCATGCTGGGAGCTTGGAGGCAGCTAGAGCTCACAACAAATCTCAGTGGAGAACATTAATGGCCATGAGAGCTGCTTGAAATTGACTGTCTTGAGATTGATATTCATGTTTCAGACAAACAGTGATGGCAAACAAACGGGACCATGAGCTTCATGGTCACCCATATGGGATCGTTCAAATAAGGCAGTAAAAGTTAAGACCAATTAAAAAGAAAAGAAGAGCCTACTTGCCAAGGGCAGTAACAAAAGGAAACATCTTTGGAGACACACAGGCAAAAGAAAGGATATGTTATTTGGTGAAGAAGAAATGCCTCCTATCCACTACCCTTTTTCAAGCCTATCCTATGCTGGAGGAGAAATTAAAGTTTTAAAATGGAATGAATGTAACTGAAGAATTATGGGGTTTGATCACTAAGGGAGTCCACTATTTAGGGAGATAGGGGATTTCAACTCAAAAGAGTTACTGAAAATAAAATGACTCCCTGCTGATGCTTCAGCAGTGTGATGCCAGTTAAAGCCCTAAATTTTCTTTAACTCTAAGAAAAGATATCCCTTATGATCAGATTTTTTAGCATATATTAACTGGAAGGACCTTTTTTTCTTAACTAAAAATATCCTTCATAATAACCTTCTGCCGCATATTTAGGGTGGCATAGTCATTGATTCAACAAACGTTTAAAACTTCTTATATACTATGCACCTTCCTTTAGCATATTGTGCACCTACATGGGGACTCTGCTATTTTAGACATGTAAAAATATATTTTGGTTTCTTTATTTAACAATTGTTTTTGACTACTTGAGATGAAAAACAAAAAGCCCTAATGGAGGCTTTAAAAAACAAAAACAAAAAGCCAATCAAATGGAGGTGATTGGCATGTAAACAAATCAGACATCAGAAAAGTTGCTGCCAGAATTCTTCTTGGCAAGAAAGAGTGTTCAGTACATAACCAGAAAAGGAGCTTGGGATAGAAGATGAGAAAATGAGGGCATGAGTGTTGACAAGAGCCATGGCAACAAAGGGTATAGAATAACTACTTTGAAGGAGATTTTGAGGGAGTTTTGGTCATTTTGTTTTGGAGAAAGAGGGAGAAAAGAGAGAAAGAAGGAAAAAGACCTCATGATATGGTAGAAAGCTGCATCTCCAGAAGGGGAAATGGCCAATATATAATATATATAATGTTTTGAGACAGAAAAATTAAAAAAAAAACTATTTTAAGAAAAAAGAATGTTTAATATGTTTTATTTTATTTTATTTTAT
Source organism: Dasypus novemcinctus (assembly GCF_030445035.2). Lineage (NCBI taxonomy): Eukaryota > Metazoa > Chordata > Mammalia > Cingulata > Dasypodidae > Dasypus > Dasypus novemcinctus. Next base: position 66,661,309 of record NC_080683.1, on the reverse strand, counting down.
TTTTTTTATTGACTTTGTAATAATATTACATCAAAAATATATATGTGAGGTCCCATTCAACCCCACCCCCCCCCCACCTCTCCCCCCCGCCCAGCAACACTCGTTCCCATCATCATGACACATCCATTGGATTTGGTAAGTACATCTTTGGGCACCTCTGCACCTCATAGTCAATGGTCCACATCATGGCCCATACTCTCCTCCATTCCATCCAGTGGGCCCTGTGAGGATTTACAATGTCCGGTGATTGCCTCTGAAGCACCATCCAGGGCAGCTCCATGTCCCAAAGACACCTCCACCTCTCATCTCTTCCTGCCTTTCCCCATACCCATCGTCCACCATGTCCACTTTTCTCAATCCAATACCACCTCTTCTATGTGGACATTGGATTGGTTGTGTCCATTGCACCTCTATGTCAAGAGGAGGCTCAAATTCCACATGGATGCTGGATGCAATCCTCCCATTTTCAGTTGTAATCACTCTAGGCTCCATGGTGTGGTGATTGTCCTTCTTCAACTCCATCTTAGCTGAGTGTGGTACGTCCAATAAATCAGATTGTAGGTGCTGGAGTCTGTTGAGGCTCAGGACCTGGCTATCACATTGTCAGTCCAGAGATTCAAATCCCCTAAATATATCTTAAATCCCAACGTTAACTGCACCTCCAGCACATTAGCATGAAAGTCTTATGAAGGGAGATCCCATCTGAGTCCAGATTCATCACACATAAACACCATTTCCAAAGAGGGGCCATCTGCCCTGGTAGTTAACCCCATCGGCCATGGCCATAACTCTCATGGGTCTCTTTAGCCTTCAAAGGAACCATTATCTGGGGGTTGTATCTGCTTTATCTGTCTCTCTGACTCTGCTCAGTTGTGCATGAGGGCAATCCTTCTGCCAGCCTCCAGACTCTTTTTTAGAAACTCGTAGCCATATAAACTCATTTCTCCTTTCCATTTCCCCCTTACTTTAGGTCAAACAGCATTTTAAAGTCATGTTATTTTATGTAGACATGGATATTCTGCTAATATGTTTTAGATATTGTGCTCTGCAGTGCAGTGTACTATGGGTCCTGGTTGTCTTTGCCTTATTCAAACCTTCAATAAGAGTTCTGTTCACAGGATGAGCTTTTATTATGGTTTCTCTGGAAGGAAATATAGATCAGGACTATTTACCACATTTTCTACAGCATTAGGCTGGACATAAAGACACAAAATTTAGAATATTAAGACTTGGCTGAAGGTGGTTATATTGTGTGACATTTTTAAAGTTCTTTGTGGCTTCCAGAAAAGATCATGTTCTTGAAGCTAATCCATTCCTGTGGGCATGGATCTTTTGATTAGATCAGATTCCCTTGGAGCCCCTTGATTAGATTACCCCAGTGAAGCATAATCTAAGGTGAGTCTTTTTTAAAGTGAAGAGAGAAAAAGCCACAATATAAAGATAAAAAAGGAAAATGAGGCAGAGACAGAGAAACCCCAAGAGGTTGAGAGAGAGGCCTGGAGGAAGAGGGAGAGACAAGCCGCGTACTCCAGGAGGAAGCCTCTTTAGATAATGTTGTCACATGCATGGTCACCCACAGCCGACTTCGGTGCAACAGCAGCTATGGTGGTGCCATGAGCTGACCTTTCCACAACCTCACAACTGTAAGCTTTTAGCTTAATACATTCCCATTATTAAAGCTAACCCATTTCTTATATATTGCTCTCAGCTGTTTCTAGCAAGCTAAAATACATTGATATCAAGTTTGCTGAGTTGACATTTTGGAAATGACTTTACACTCTCACAAGCCAAGGAATATTGAAGGTGGGGTGTTAAGCAGATATCATCTGGTGATTCAGGGTATAAAAATGACATATATATGGTGTATTAGTCAGTCAAAGGGGTGCTGATTCAATATACCAGAAACTGGTTGGTTTTTATAACGGGTATTTATGTGGGGTAGCAGCTTACAGACACCAGGCCATAAAGCATAAGTTACTTCCCTCATCAAAGTGTATTTTCACATGTTGGAGCAAGATGGCTACTGATGTCTGCAAGGGTTCAGGCTTCCTGGGTTTCTCCCTTCCCGGGTCTTGCTTCCCTTTCCTCTGTGAGCTTAATTCCTGGAGCTCCAGTTTAAGGCTTCAGCATCAAACTCCAACATAAAAAACCCTCAACTCTGTCCTTTGCCATGCCTTTATCTGTGAGTCCCCACCCACCATAAGGTGGGGTCTCAAAGCCCTACTGGCACAAGAGATTTACATAATTACTTAAGTAAATTTATGAATCCAATATAATCTAATATGCCCAGAGGTAAAGATTAGTTTGCAAACATAATCCAATATTTCTTTTTGGAATCCATCAAGAATATCAAACTGCTACATATGGGGTGTGGCATTAAGGAAGGAATAAACATTCAATTCCTCATTGGTGGATCAAAAGTTTTGGCAGATATTTCTGGAGATAAGTAAGGGTAGGGACTTAAAAGGGTAGTTTATGCTGAATGAGTAAAATGTCTTACATAGAAACTAGGAAGCTCCTGAGAAGAGATTGGAATGTTAGGAAGGCGTTATGATATTGAGGACGTTATTTTGAAAATGAGGGGAAAATTGAGACTTTTTACACAGTAAATTTTCTATTATTGAAACATTATTCAGGACAGAAATGTAGACTATATTTTGGGGATTGGCAGCAATAATTAAGTCAGGGATATATCCAGTCAAGCAATGTTGGGAGTCTAACAGCATTAAGGTTTGAAAATATAAGAACAAAGTCATGTAGAAAGAGAGAGGCTTGAGATCCAAAGATGAACTAAATATGGAGGTAAAAAAAAAAACAGGAATAGTCTATGATTATGATAAATTTTTTATTTGATTGACTGAGTGGAAACTGATACCATTAATCAGGATAGAGCATGTAGATTATTTTTAGGAAAATAATTGCTAATTCATTTCTGATATATTCAGTCTGAAATGCCTTAGGGTTGTAATCAAATATTTTCCAGATATTTCTCACTGGAAATATTATATAAGCCCATCTTGCTTTCTCATTTTAAGGATATCCCATTCCCATACCTCATGGTGAAAACAAAAACAAAAGCTTGGTTTAACAGAGTTTAGCATTATAAAAATTTTACTCCCAAGCTAATGATATCTATATCTGCCCCCATCTCTGCTATCATCCATTAGTCTCAGTTGAATAGAATAATACTCTGTTCTCCCAAACTAATTATTCCACCTATACTTTGGATCTCATTTTCTCCCAAATCCTTAAGAAGCTTCCTCCATCAGTTGCTCCTTTCTTGTTTTCTAGTATATATATTTAACAACTATCTATTGATCCAAATAATACTCTCTCTATATATACATATATATGTTTGTATATGTTGAAGCCTTGTTACATACACACATTATTTCAGGGTTTTATTTTTTCTTAAACGGTGGTAGAAGGCAAAGGAGAACGGAAGGTGAGTAGAGTAATCAAAATGAGTGCAGATTCAGAGGAAGCATGGTACAAGAAATTACCAAGTGAGAGGATGTTGACTTAAGGTCTAGCAAAGATACTATTATAGGAGAGTCACATGAAATAAACACCATGGTACAGGGTGTTTAGGATGATAAGCTCAGGCATTGAACCTATTTTTTTTTTAAGATTTATTTATTTATTTATTTCTCTTCCCACCCCCCCACCCCCACACCGGTCGGTGGTCTCTTCTCTGTGTCTATTTGCTGCGTCGTCTTTGTCCCTCTGTTGTTGTCAGCGGGCATGGGAATCTGTGTCTCTTTTGGTTGCATCATCTTGTTGTGTCAGCTCTTCATCTTGTGTCAGCTCTCCGTGTGGGCGGTGCCATTCTTAGGCAAGCTGCACTTTCACGCTGGGCAGCTCTCCTTATGGGGCGCACTCCTTGTGCGTGGGGCTCCCCTATGCGGGGGACACCCCTGTGTAGCACAGCACTCCTTGTGCACATCAGCACTGCGTGTGGGCCAGCTCCACACGGGTCAAGGAGGCCCGGGATTGAACCGCGGACCTCCCATGTGGTAGACAGACGCCCTCATCACTGGGCCAAGTCTGCTGCCCTGAACCTATTTTTTATATACTGGAAATTCACCATGAAAAGACTTCTTTATGTTTTGTAGTTGCAGTCCAATTTAAGGTAAATTGCCATTTCTTTAATATCAGTTATAAGATTTAATTCATATTTGACTCTAGTGGATTCATCTAATCAGTCCTTCGGTAAAGCAGTGTTTAGTAAGCATATACCTTTTAAGACAAACAGTGGGAGAAGGAACTAAATCCAAAATAATGTATATCTGAACATTAATATTTTTCCAAGGAATTGCTTCTTTAATAATCAAGATTTCTATGGTTTTCCTCTATGCATATTAAAAATTATTTTTCTCAATATCAGTTTTGGTTCCTAGTACTGGTATTAATTTAATTTAAAATCTGTGTAATTTACTCACTTGAGTGCGTATCACAAAGATTTTAGATTTAGGTTGAAATAAAGATTAATGGATTAGGCCATAACTGACCTAATTTTCTCTCTTTTTTTTCTCATTATTCTTCACATTCCTTTACATGCACTTATTGCACATCAATTCCTTAATATTGGTCAGATTTGGGTCAATCATCAAAGATTTGTGATGAAAGCTTCGAGTCAGGTTTTGGCAGGAAAATACAAAGGGCCAAATGCCAAATGCCCTTTGCTATTTGCTATTATATAAGTAATTAGCATGTGCAAGTGAACAGATAGAGAGCAAACATATTAATCCACCTGGACAAAGAGTTTTAGTCAGTATTTGAAGTCTATAAAATAGATAATGGAAAAATTATTTAGATCAGTTTGAGGATAGAAGCCAGAGAAAGGATGCCAATAATTGCGGATATATGGGCCTGAAAATGACAGGTTATTGACTGTAGATACAAAAAAAGGATTGCTCTCTCCTTGCACAATAAAGATCTGAAAGAGTTAGGCCCATATGCAAAATTATTTTATGAGGTTTAAACATCCAATTTGTTCTTGAATCCTAGGCAGAAAGTTTTTCTTCCTAATAAAATGTTATTCCTCCCATTCCTTTTGCTAAAACATTACAGAGAATACAAAGAAACTTGATGTTCCCACAAATAAGACTCATTAACTTCTTGCTCATGGTTGGGCCATCGTGGCGGTCCCAACATTGTGGCTTTAGCTCCTACTGGGCCTTCAGTCCTCCACACATCTCATGAGGCTCTGTGTTTCTATTACTAATTTGGAAGGAAAATAATCTTGTTAGTTTACCTTGGATCAACAATGGACTGTTTGGGCATTAATTTAAAATACGTGCATATGAGTATGGAAAATATCTGCTAAAGCAAATGATCAAGACTTTAGCACACATTAACTGGGAAGGAATTTTTATTCTCAAGCAAAAAATAACCTGAAATTAGCCAAGCAATTTCCAGGGTTGGAGTATGAAGAAGCAAAAGGGGCGTTTTGCCAGCAAAAACAACAGAAGCAAGCAAGCAGCAGTATGAAACATGGTAGTATGTATGAAGTACTATAAGCAGATAGGCATTATTAGAACATAGTAGCATATAACTAACTAGTCCTTTCCCACTTAAAGATGAAAGGATTGAGCATTGTTTTCCATGGCGATATGGATGAAATAATTTTAAAATTTAAATAATAAAACAAATTTTCTGTAATATTTGATTTCCACTCAAGAGATAATTGCATATTACATATCTTGTTAAAATTAAAAAAAAACTCTTCTAATTTTTCAAAAGAAAAGTAAGAACGTATACAAATGCATATATACTGTAGATGAAATATGAACAATGCATTTAATTTCTTCAGGAATTTTAAAAACAAATAGGTAGTTACAAATATCGAAAATGAATTACATTGACACATACGTAGAATTCTGCTTAGTAAAGTGAAAAAAAAAGCAAGAGAAGATTTGTAAAGTTTGTTGGCAATGCCAAGTTCCTGTGTTACCAATGTGTAAGAATCACAAATTAATCTTTTTATTTTATGTTTCTCCAAAAGACTGTTTCTTTACTTCAACATTATTTAATCCTGTTTTTATGAATTTATAGCTCTATTGTGAAGACATAGATAATGTTGTTTGGTAGCTGGAATAATTCAAGCAGCTACTGGCCAAAAATTATTACTAGTGTTTATTAGTACTTGAATATAATAACTAAGCATGTTGTTATATTCTGAATGTTGCTTTTAATAGTTGTTTAAATCTATGTTTAACTCTAAAGGATTTGCAGTCAAATTAAAATCTCTATGTTTGAGATGATTGGCTGTATGGATATTTGGATTCACGATCACTCTTTTATTATTTAGGAGGTTTGCTCATTTCCTGGTGGAGCTCAGGCAAAATAAAATTTTAGGTAAAGGTCAACCCACATTAAATTAAACATTTAAAAATAAATAATGACAATCTTAATTCTCCACAAAATTCTTTGAATGAAAAAAGTAATGGTTGACAAAATTTAGTCAACACTTGGTTTCTTCATAACCTCATAAGACATATTCCAATATTTTAAATATAAGCTATATTTTAGAATTTTGGACTGAGTATATATTTAATGCTGCTTTTATTTATATGAATGCATATACCTTCTTAACCATAATTTAATATAGTGGTGAAGACCATGGGCTTTGGATTTATGTAGGCCTTGATCAAATTCTAACTATTTGCCACTTGTTACCTAGCAAAAGCGCACAGCCCAGCCCATACAGAAGCCAACACTATGACATCTGGAGTTTAGAGAGAAGAAAAAGCTTTTATTTCAAGGTAACTGATAAGGAGATGGGAGCAAAGCTCAAATTTGTCTCTTCGATCTAAGAGCTAAGCTATATTTGAGAGTGTGAGTGTGTCTTAAAGAGCAAGCCCTACACCTAAGCAAATGGGACATGTGTAGCATCTCTAAGTCATACTTCACATAACCAGAAAATGGCATCCTTAGTTTGATGAGTGGGTAGAGATTTAACAGGACAGGCATCTTTAGTACAGACATCATTAGTACAGAGGTCAGAGTTGGTAGGTGCAAGTGTGATGTCAGGAAATCCCAGAGAACTGGTTAGAGCTGGTTAGACTGAGATAATCTGACCACAGGGGCTCAAGTTATGTAGGGAGGCCAAGGAAGTATTCAGTTACAACAATGAGTACAGGTTAATGAGTCCTGTTGCCAGGGCTTCATACCTGGTAGCTGTATGACTTTGACCAAATTACATAATTTCACCAAGGCTTGGTATTGACTCTATAAATATAAAGTAAATTAGATAATGCACACATAATAAAGTAAATTAGATAATGCACACATGGACATACTGCTTGGCAAGTTGGTAAGTGCTCAATAAATGTGAAATACAACAAATATTTGGTCTGCTACTAAGAGACTGGCACTCTGCTGAACACTGGAATTGTGAAAGTTACCGTTATCCAAATCCCATGCAAATGTCTGTTATGGCATTTGCCATATGTCTCTAACCCAGAAAATTGCAAGGAAGAGAACACTGGGAAATTTAGTTCCAGTTTAATTAAAATGACACAGTACAAAGCACATAGCAGGTTTTATGCATTTTACATGTGTTTACATTAAAACAAATATAATATAAATTGAAACAAATACAAATAGAAGTCCATTTCAAAACTCCAGTGGGTGAGTTTGATAAGATCATATTACAATTACTTGGTAGCCATTTGTGTATCTGTCATCTATCTATCTCTCTATCTTTCTATCTCTCTATCTTTCTAGTCTATATTTATTTTGAGTTCGTGATTACTCAGAAGGAGCACAATAACAAAAATAAAGAAACTAGAAATTAGTTTTAGGAGGAATTTGATGAGATGAGGCATGAACCATTGACCTTGAGGTGATATCATGGTACCCAATTATAATAGTTCAATCCCATATTGAATAGATGAAGGTGGAGCAAAAGGTATTGATTGAGAAATAGGATGAAGTAAGAGATAGGATGAAGTAATAGACATGGAGGTTAAGACATTATGTAGAGAGAAATGATATTACACGTTTAAAAAAAAGGCTCAGGGCCCAGTTTAATATAAGAATATCAGTACTTTTCTGTTCTTTCAAAAAAGTTTATACAAATTGTTACCATTAAAATATAGTATTTTAAAGCATGAATTAGAACTCAAGAGATTTCATGGATTTAAGATTTTCTAATATTTTGATAGTCTTGTGTCTATGAAACCAAAATGAACATTTTATCTAAAAGTCTAAGTATTAGCATTTTTTCTTGCAAATTATTATTTAGAGAAAATATTGTTTTATAAAATATGGATTTTTCCTATAAAAGAAATTATTTTCAAATGCAATTACATTTTTCCTCCCATTCCTATTAACTTATGTCTTAATTTTTTATTGTGACTTTTTGTATTACTTTTCTATTTACAGTCTGCCTTTTGCTTTTTTCTGCCTTACCCTAACTGCGTATATTTTTTAGAAAGATGATTTTCATTATCCAGGAGTTAGCTTTTTGGCTTTAGAAAGATCAATATTTATTTTGGATTGCCATGTTCTATGTAGATATATAATTAAATCAACTGAAATATATGGTCTTCATTATTCATTTAAAAAATTTGGATGACTTTGAAGAACTACTACAGGAAAAATATTTAACTCTAAATATCTGCTGAGAATAACAATTAATAGAAATTTCAACATATATAGCCGTCTGGATTATGACTGTAGTAAATCCCCACAGAGGTTAGATTTATAGACTTTGATAATTGATATATATTTCGACTTAACTTTCCTCAAAGCCAATTTTTAAAATAAGAAATTGGATTTTGTTTCTTATGTAAACCATGATACCTTGCTGATGGACATATACAATCAATTTTAATATAACAACATATAGGAATTTTCAAGGTTATAGAACAATTAGGTAATGTGAAAATGAGTCATGCTTATAATATTTTGGATGAAATAAAATGATAAAAATTATTATTTCTCTGTATAAACTTTTGACTGACCCTTGCTATACCAAAAACTTTGGTGAGGAAATATTTTTGAGTAAGTTCCAAGAGAAGTTATTCAGGAGCAAAAAAGCTTAATGCTGCATTGACATAATATTTTTACTTTCAAGGTTTAAAACAAAGATAGAGTGCCCTCAGTGGTTGACTTTCTTAAGCAGTGGTGATGGTGGTGACAACTATTAGCATTCTTCAGCAGTTTAGGACTATAATTATTATTTGGCTTCCATTTTATTCCATTGCATTAATTAGTTAGGTGTGAGTATATTAAAGAATAACAATATTCTAAGGCTAGGTTATTCTGAGGCAGAGTTCCTTCATCAAACAGGTCACCACAGAACATATTTCTCTTTCCTTATATTTTCATTTGAATTAATTGAAACACTGAAATTACATTACAACTTTGGAATTTTATGGGCTTCACTAGTTTCTGAATCCGTAATTTATTAAAACATTGGAAACATTTTTGTCAGTTATATTAAATTTTGTTTTTTAAAAGGAATGGGCAACTACTACTTTTTCATAACTTAATTATTATTTATATTTTAGTTTTTTGCAGCAGACATTTCTAAATAAGGATTTTTTTCCATTAATCATGCTGCAGTAATTATCATATTAGGATGCAGATTCTAAACTATTCTTCCTAATAAAGAATGCAATCATTTAATGCTTAAATAGTTAAAATGATATTTCTCCAATATTCTTATATTGAATAAATTCAAAATATACCATTTTTTATAAAAGATTCACTAAAACTATATGATAACTATAATAGCATTTCATTTCATTTAAATAACAATTTTTTAAGAGCTTTGCTAAAATTGTCTATTGAAAAAACTTCAAAATTATTACTATGCTTATAAACTACAGAGAAAATTGACTGATTTCTTGATTTAGAATATGTTAATGAATTCACAAGCCATCTTGCACATTTGAGAGTATTTCTAATTTGCAGGATCATTGATGACTGATTATTTCATTAACTGCATTTTTGAGATTTGTATTTGCAGTTTTTTCCCTATTATACAAATTGCATGTATTAGTAACTGAAGTTAAAAATCTATCTATCTATATATATATTTCAGTTAATATTGTAGCTAAATGAAAAAAGTTCTGAAAAAATACATTTTTCAAATAAGAACATTTTGCAGCTCATAAAGACCAATCAAAGGAGTGTTCTGTCCATCGTAGTTATTAAAGGGCAAATTACTCATCATTGTAAGAGAACAAGTTGGAGAAAGTAGTTTCAAGTTTTTGAGGTTTATTGAAGTTCTTCTTTCTGCTAGGCTGTTCAATACTATGTTTATCAAGAGATTTTATATAAATACACATAGACACGTATATCCTTTCTTTTCTTTCATAACAAACCTGTTACTTGTATCATCTTGTTTCATGGGCAGGAAACTGAAGTTTGGAAACTGAATAAACTGGGCCCAGATATCATACGTCTTTTTAACCCCACACACCATGACAGAACCTTAGCAACACCAACTGGTTTTAGTGATAGCATGTGCCTGGAAGGTCTTGCCATGCAGCAGATTGAATAATGTTTATTTTGTAGTATACTTCTTTTATTTCTGTGAGGAGTATCTGTTGTGTACAACTTAAATGCTCACTTAATATAACTCACCCAACCCATTGATTTGTATATTTCCAAACGGAGTAAATATTAAACAACAAAAAATTAAGGAACACAATGCTTTTCTGATGACTGAAAAATATAGAATGTTTTACCTACCAAACATACTGTTTGGTAGTTACATCATTTAAACTACGTAACCTCTCCATTATGCCTCAATGTCTGAAACTGCCCACAGTTTGAGTCTATTTCCAGAAAGACAATCATGAGCAAACAAGAAATCCAGAAGATGGTACAAACTATTTCTCCTCTTTCTACAAATCACCTTTAATGCATATAAACCTAGAATACACTTTGAGAATTTCTTTTTGCTCTGGTCTTCTACTTCCCCACTCTGTTTTCATATGTTTTCATTTTTCTCCTCTTTCTATTCACCAGAGGCCATTTCCACCCTGAAAAAGTCCTCAGAGAATTGAACATCAATTCAGACTCCATCTGGGAGGGTGAGATGAACCTCCTTAGCCACTTTGAAAAGAAGGAATTGTCCTGGCATATTTTTCAGCAGCACTGTCTACCATTCCTGTTGGGAGGATACTTGTGAAAAAAGACTGTGAGGATACAAACTGTTGATGTGATAACCCACTGCAGGAGATGATTGATCATCCCAAGAACAATTTGAAAGTTCTAAGGAACTTTCATCAGGATAGGTTCCTCATAACCAGCACAGTTACATGAGCTCAGGAGTACTTTTGCATCTGTTTTTTCAATTACATTGTTTTCCAATAGTCCTACATGTATCAAGTCCAAACTGAAGACCTACCTGGGGTTTGGTCTATGGTTTACTGCTGCTGCTGCTGCTATTGTTATTCTTGGTGGCAGTTTTGTTGTTTTTTAATCTCTCAAAATGTGTATTCCTCTAGTTTGAGACCATTTCAATCCAATGATGGCAGTGTTTTTAAAAAAGTTTCAAAATATTAATATTAAACAGCTAGGCATTTTGTGTAAAGCCTTTATTTATTTTAGAATACCTTTTTACTTGTTGAAAGGAAGTTGATCCCTGAAAATAAACTTTGGCAAAACATTTGTAGTTCTCTCTTATGGTTTATTCTATGGTTTCTATGTTTTGTTTTGTTCTTTTCCTCATTGCTTTGGTTGAAATTTGCCTTTGAAAATGTATTTGATTCTGGTTTTAAACTTTTTTTGTGGAAAAATACTATTAGTAATAATAAAATTCATTAAATAGTACCCACAAGTGACAGGAGAAAAACTGAGTCTTGAACACTTTACTTTCTTGTTCAGAGCCAGTTAGTTAGCCCAAATCGGCAGGGTGTGAACCAAAGTCATCTGACACAGGAACTGATTATCTTAAATGCTCAGTTTTTCAGGCATCATAAAAAATATTTTTACCTACTACATGCTTTTGGGGACTTAACCAGCTCAACTTAATTCCAAACAATCCTCTTCAACCCAGTCTTCTCAAGGTTTCTAAACTTTGTAAGTTGGGAGTTACAAAGTTCATGATGAGTTCCTCTTTAGTAATTTCTTTGATCCTTTTAGGGTATGTTTTCAATATTTTTAGCCAAAAAAGAAAATATTTCCTTAAAAAAAAAGGCTGAAGTATAGCATAGCTTTGCTGTCAAAATCCCGTTGTCTAAGGGGTCTTTGTGTTCTGATTTAATATCATAGCCAATGATGGCTTTATCTCTAAAGGAAGGCTGTAGATCCAGAGCTTTTAATAGCAAATCAAGATTTTAAATAAATTACAAGGAAGCATTCTAGTCATTTAGATAAAACCCAGATGAGATTAAGCATTGTTTAATAATAGTTATAAAGGACAGAGGGACTTAAAATTAGGTATATACTCTCAAATTTGCTTTGTGTTTTTCCATGTGAAGGTAGGTTGAGCTATTTAAGCAAAGAAATATTGGGATAGAAATGCAGACTGAACTCCTGTCAGTGAAAGATGACTGTTTTAGGAAGATGAAGTCTTACTCTTCTACCAAGGTCCTGTACCTATAGGGTTAAAGGAAGCCAAATTCTGCAGTGAAACCTTCATCATTAATATCACATCTGCAAACATGTCTCATCATTCTTTCCTTTTCATCTACCATTTCAAATTACAAATGTAGCACAATCTGATTGTAAGAACAAGAAGCAAAAAGTGATAGTCAATGGGCTATAGAGTGAAAATTCCCCTTTATTCTTCTATTCATATCCTCACTATAAAAAAAAACACTGATAACACCTTGGGAAAATATAAAATACTTATTTGCTCCACAGCATTCTATCAGATAAATGCACTGGGATTTATTTAACTACTATGTATTTAAGACATTTTAGGTTATTTTAATATATTTTTTGCTATGAAGTTAATGCCCCATTGGTCATCTTTTGATGAAAATTTCTCTGCAAATGGGTAAGGATTTCTATAAAATATAATAACTGTGCTTTCTAGGTCAAATTTTATGTGTTTTTAAAGATTTGATAGATATATTGCCAAGCTGCCTTAATTATACTGTTTTACTAATTTATGCTCTTATAATTTTACAAATATTAGCTACTATCCAACTTTTAAAATTTGCCAAACTAATGCATAAAAATTGTTATATATTAATTTAAATTTGCATTTAACTGGTAACTGGTGAGGCAGAACATATTTTTATATTTTTCATGAGCCATGCATATCTATTTTACTGAGAAATGACAGCTCCTGCTAAATAACAATTTTCTGTTTGGTGTTTAGTTAACTTTTCTACTTATAATGTAACATTTCAATATGTTGATACTCATCGTTTTTTGTCTTAAATCATTTCTCTGTTTACACACTTTTTTATGGCTTCTTGTTAGTTTTATCTTTCTCACCAGCATTTCTGCTGTCATATGGATAGGGAATTTCAAGAGGTCAGGGACTATGTCTTCTCAAACTGCTTAACAACGTACCAAGCACAAATAGACACTTGATAAATGTGTATGTGTGTGTGAAAATTATGATGAATCCCTAAGCTATGCATTAATAAGACAGATAATTCACATGGATTAAGGCATATGACTAGATTTATGGGAGTAAAGCAAAATTAAAGGTGACTGAATGGTGTGTGGGGTCTACAGAATGCCTTTTGTGGACCACAGCACTGCAGCTGGGTCATTTGGCCATTTTCCTTTCTGCTATACATAGTTAGATCCATGTGTTAATCAGCTCAGTTGTGACATATATTTATAACCTATGATTAAACTCATAATAGATTGCCCAGAACAGAGCGCAAGGTCGAGGAGATAGTTGGCAATACTAAGTGAAAGTAGGGATTTACGGCTCTGAAATTTGGATAATTCAGTTCATCAAAACTAGTTCCCCTCAATTAGTGGTTCAAATACTTCAATTCTCAGTGAATTACTTAATTAGTTGCAGTTATATAAATTGAGCCATATTGTTAAACTTATTTGCCAAAGAAAAAATATGTAAGTTCTGTACATTTGAGGAGACACTTTTTACACTTCATCATGTTTTAAGCCATAAAACTGTATGGAACATACTAGCTTTTAAAAGCGATTTGTAGATAATTGGAATGAGATACCTGTAACATTTTATAAGACTTGAGGCATTTTATAAGACTTCTATAGTAAAGACTATAGATTTAAGACTCTGTGATATATTCACAAAGATGTTCATCATGCTAAAGGCTATCAAACCATTGACAAAATAATTTTCACTTAGAAAACAAAAAAGTATGCTGGGATATCATGCATTTACATGTTGAAGACAGACTCTCAAAGCTGGCTAACTTTGATCATGGCCATAAAAATATTATAGAAATACATGAAAGGAAAACTTGCAAAAAAGTTAAGTTATATGACTACTTGCATGACCGCAGCCTGGACCTGAATGCAGATTATTCCACCCATCATTTTATGAAACATCTGAAAGATCTGCACCAAATTAGAATGACTCTCTCTCACACAGATGTGTTTGCTTCAGCTGTCTAGAATAGGAAGCATTAAATTAGGAAGCTTTTGCCAGTGCACCTATAAGCTAAAATCATATGAAATAATTAGCTTAGAAAGGCGATTAAAGGGCAATGATTGGAGCCAAAAATCTCAATCTGTAAGTATATGAATTTAGGTCAAGTCATCCAGATGTGGTAAAATGGATTATAACGTAGGAGGAAAGTTACTATAAATGTTGTTGATAGTTTAATAGTCCACAGATGGCAAATTTTCAAGATAAATTATCATTAAGAAAGAAGATTTTCTATGTTTCAGGCATCAGAAAAGAAATATAAACTAAGTTAAGAAGTATATTTCAGAGTTTCTCAGTCTTGATCCTGTTGCTATTTTGGGCCTGATAATTCCTTGTTATCCACATTGTGGGGGACTGCACAGTCTAGGATGGTTAGGAGCACCTCTGCCCGCCACTCTACATGTCAATAATACCCACAATCTGTGACTACAAAAAATGTCTCCAGGTATTGTCAAATGTCCTCTGAAGGATAATATTTTCCTGTTTGAGAACCACTCATAAATCCTATTAATGTTACAGAGGAAACTTCGTGGAAAGGGTTTATCGGTAGGTATGGCTGTTTTGCTCTACCAGGCAGTTTGCTTGAAAGCAAACTTCCTGGTTGCAAATGCAGAAATAATGAAATAGTTTTCTGCTTGGATATAATCAGTTTACTGGATTGACTTAATAATATTGAATAATTATCATTTATTTAGATCTTTGTTTTATTTTGAGACATTTTTCTTTCTTGAAAGTTACATATGACTTAAGTCAAACTTGACTTTGAAACTTGTACTTTTAAAAAGTTACTTGTTTCTCTTGGAGAAATAGATATTTTTGACAACTGTAATAACTGGACATTACTAGAACAATGCTAACACAGGGGGTTAACAGCTTGCACTTGTAGAAAATACTTGAAGTCAGTCAGAAAGCCATTATTATGACCTTGTGCTGACCACATTCTATGAAGTGTTACATGATCAGGGACAGGGAAGTTGGTTAATGGAAGTTATATAGTAGCTAGATGTATCCTTGTCACACTTCATCTAAACTGATACATTGCAATGGTCCACACTGCTCAGACCTGGCAATTACTGTCCAATTCCAATCTATTCCACACTGCCACTATAATGAAAAATAATTAGGAGGCTGAAAATGAGTTTTCACATGAAATGGTTTCAGTGCTAGGACACAATCGCCTTTGGCAGATGGCTTTGGGTTTGCTTTAATATAATAAAGACAGTTAATCATCTCTAAAGAGTGCATTGAATGAATAAACTTTTAACACTACTTTTTACAATGAAACCCTTATATTGATCAAATGTTTAATACTCAGGGGTGGAGGTTGCATTGGTCAAATTGTTTGGAATGAGCACATAAATCACTGCAATATAAATGCATTAGAAAAGAATAAAATCAGTGTAGGAATTATCTATTATTGATGCAGATAAATTAAAAGTTGGACTCTAAAATCAACTACTTTTCCTGGACAATGTAGTTATAACAGATAAAGGCTTTCTCTTTAGAAATCTTTATAAACCCTCTGATCAGTAAGACTGAAATGAATCACTTCATTATACAAAAAAATTGTATGTGTGTGTATATATGCTTAATAGTGATGCCATGAAGGGAAAGGAATCCTTCTGATAGAAAAATCAGACCCTAAAAACAAACTGAAAATCATTGATCAATTTTCATTGAGGACAAAAAATAGTTGCATTTAAGTTCATATTTTTAAACTGGAAAAAAATCTCACTGAAAAATCGAAAAATAGCTTTGCTTTTAAATTAAATTGATTTGTTGTATTCTTATATAGCTAATCAATATGGAATTCCAAGAAATGAATTGAGCTATGCTCTAAAAGTATTGTTCATAAGTAAGATCTCTCATTGTCAGTGGCTTAGTGATTTTATTAGAGGTTCTATTTCATAAACTGATCATAATTAAGGATAGTCAGCCAGTGGTAGTTTTTCTTCTTTAAATGATTTGGACAACTACTACTGTAGTTTTCAATAGAGTATGACTAAATTTTCTCTTAACTTTACAGGCATGCTTATATAAAATCTCTTTATCATCCTTTCTGATTATGTGAATATACTGCATCACAATCAAAGTTTTAATTTTTTTTATCTGCTTTACTTATCTACCTTTCACTGAAGGACACTTAGTTTCTGAAACATCCACGCTTTAAGGCAAATGACAAAGTGGGTCTAAAATTCAATCATTGCTTCCATTTCTAGCTACTGACTTAAAATGTGCTATTAAGATAAATTTTTATCACCGATTTAAAAATTCTGTTAGGGAATATATCTGTAAATAGTATTGCATAGCTATATATGCCATTCTTAATTTGCTATTTTCTGTTAGGATGGACATTTCATTTAGATAGTTGACTGTTAGTTTTCCCTGTCTTGATTTTCCAAAGGACTGCATCTTTTGCTGTTCTGGGTACAGTTTTCCTTTTGATCTAAAGCCTTGATGTGCATACACCCATGACTTGTAATATTGAATAATAATTAGAATTCTAGTTTGAAAAATATCACGGACTTTAGGAAAGATACATTTTCCTTTGCTTTCTTCAAATCTTAACACAAGATTACACCAATCAAATATTGATATCATATTGAGTCTTTCACTTGTGGAGAAAGGTGATTATAATGGAAAAGATTCCTGGAAATTTTAGCACTTTTTGATAGTAAAGACAACAGGGAACAAGAAGGAAAACAAACAAAAAAAATGCACAAAACACAGCAAGCAAACATGGCATAAGCCATGTTTTCTGTGGTGCAAAGTGGATTTGGGTTATCCTTGGTCACAAGTTCATAGCAAAGCACATGATGCTACTGCTTTGGAGTTTCAGCATCATTCTTGGTCGCTATATTGAGCAAATATGAACAGGTTTTCTTTGTGAAGGAAAATCATGATGGTATTTATCCATTTGGAAACTCTATTTACCAGTTCCTGAGAAATCTCAGTCTGAAGTCAAGATATATCCTCACCTGGAGAAGTGTAAACAGTAAGTGCTTTGCCACATTGGTACTGGTTTACCAACTCTTCTTTGAGCCAAAATCTCTGATGGAAAATGAACTTTTCACTTCTTATGTAGCTGAGGTTGTGGTTTCACAATTTTCTAGCATTTGTTCATCTGAATGAACAATTTAACCAAATTAATGAATGGTTGGGCAAGAAATGGCATAAACCTTGCAATCAGGTAGACATGCATGCAAATGTAGGATGCACTTTTTAGTTGCCGTGTGACAATGGGCAAGACACAGAAGAAGAATGGCAACACCCCACTGGACCTACTAGAAGTGTCAAATGCTGTAAGATATATGCACAGCAAATATAGGAGGATCTATGGTATTATAAATCTCATAAAATTCTAGTGGCAATTATTCTGTAATTTGAAAACATTCCTTCCTTGTGCTTATCAATGTACTTCCTGAGTTTGATAGAGAAAATTAGGCACATCTAATGATTTTTGCATTACTTTGCAAAAGTTGTAAAATAGTGTTATATTATTTCTATATGCACTGATAGGAAATATCAGCTTGGGCTCATTGATGGTGAATGTGTGGAAAAGATGAAGTAGAAGGATGAAATCTGATATTTGTATTGAAAAAGTATCGTAGATGATGAAGTCAGAATTTCTAAGTTTGTTCTCTTAGAAAAACTGACCTAACAAAAATAATAATCATACAAATAAGATCATTGATTGCAATTAACTTAAAATATAAAAATTTTATATATTTTATAATAATATTCTTTCACCAATTGTATAACAAATATACCAAAGTAATACAAGGTGATAATAATGGCGGGGTGTATAGAAAGTCTGTATTTTCTGTATGACTTCTCTGTAAACCTACAGCTTCTCTAAGAAAAAAAAAATCCTCCTCCAAAGAATATTAAATATATCAGAGGCATGAAACATAAAGAGTATAAAGGAGGTAATTACTTACATTTTAGTGTTCATTTTTTAAAACACTTCAGTTTTAGTCTCTTTCTTAGTTAAAAAAATAAACTTGTGGAATTTAGGTTCAGAATTTTGTCAGACCTGAAGTAATGATTCCTGGTTTTATAAACGTAAACTCTAGAGGTGATTAATAGGAATTTTTCTGGCTTATATGAGTCCTCAAGTTCTGTTTCACTCAGTCAACATGTAATCTATAGAAAAGAAAAATTGAAATATTCAACCATAAAACTAATCATTTTAGTTCCTCTTTTTTCAAAGATTTTGCTATTAGATAATTTAAATATGAAATTTCAAATACAATGCAATTACATATTAATCACTGACATTTTTATATATTGTATATCTACATACATTTTATACATTGAATTACACTGTATTAAAAATGTATTAGTACTAAAACAAACCATAATTAATTTAAATTTTGTCAACCTAGTTAAGGATGGGGAAATTTGACAAATTGATCCTCACAGTGCCTATATGGGATGAAGTCTCTCATTAAAGTTTTCTGCTGCTGAAGATCCAGCAACGTGTGCCTTAAATAGGCTGTGCAGAGAACTGGCTAGATGAATATTACATTAGAATTTTATTTAGGTTCTGTTTTTTTAAGATTGCTGCCATAGTTCTTTGTGTGTGTGTGTGTGTGTGTGTGTATCCAATAATTGGGCCATATGTCTCTCTCTCTCTCTCTCACACACACACACACATCTTTCTCCCACGGAGATTTTTCTTTTAACAACATCTTTATTCCAATTTATAAGTCAAGGTATGAAATTTGAAAATATTTGTTTATCGAAATATCAGTCCACTTTGACATCAAGAAGTCTTAAACGCATTATAAAGTTCCCTAAACCTGATCTCTGTGGTAATTCAACATGTAGCTCCTCTTACTTTGTTATGTTGCCTTGAACATTTTCTTATATTTATAATTGTTCAGTCAGCCACTATCCAGGTCAATTTCACTTCATTCTGCCAGTCTGCATGCATGAGATTTGGCCTTGCTTTTATTTCTTTAATTCAGCCTGAAATTTTGTATTTTAGTCCACCAAGCTAATTAAATGTATCAGGTAAAAGGTCCTTATTACAAATTAAAAGCTAACTTATGAAAAAATATGAAATTTCACCCTCAAAATAAAGCCTTTGGATTGAGAGGCATTAATGTGAATTCTATTCTTGTGCATTCAAAGTAGTAAAAAAAAAAAATTAAACAAATGACAATATTTTTATTTCTCTGGATTTTCCCCCAGGGTTTTAGCCAAGGTCAGATAATAATTTTTAAAAAATTGAAATTTTGAATTTGTTAGCAGCCAAGGAAAAATAAAAATCTGAAGCAATATATTGAATAACAAACTCTCAATGTAGTTGAAAGATAGTTATGGGAAGGCGGGAGAGGGAAAATGTGATTGGGTATTCAGGAAGGTCCAACTCGAGAATGGATTTGCCTTATATCCTAAGGCACATGAACTTCAGCCTGTAGGAAATGCATTATAGAATGGGGAGAAATTATCAGTACTGTTATCTAAAAAATTCCCTTTGTCAGCAGGGCAGAGAAAGACATAAGAGGGAGAAGTAATGTTGAAATAGTCCAGGCAAAATATGATGAATGAAAACCAAAATAAATTTGAGGTGGATTAAGTATTTGAAGCCAAATAAATGAAACTGAAAATAGTAAAAGAAAATATAGACAGAGATTTAACTTATATTTGGAATGGGAAGACTTGCCAGGCATACACATATTTAAGCAAATCTTAAATCAAAGAAACGTACATTTGACAACAAAATATAAAGTATTCATGTCAAAATATTTAAACCAAATAAATATCAAAAACAAAACTAAGGGGAAAAATAAGTCTGCTCTAAGTGAAATGGGCCTTAAAATTTAATTGTGTAATGATGTTATACAAATCGATAGGAAAATTTCCAAATATATAAGGAAAACTGGCAAATATCACTAAGAGTAATTCCAAGAAAGGACACGTGAATTGCTAATACACATAAAGTTCATTCAAACTAACCATCGAAGGCATGCAAACTAAATTCAGAATAAATTGTACTTCTATAACTCAAAGAAAAATATTCCATCACCAATTTGCTCAAGGCAATTTTTAACTGTAAACTCTTCTGATTCTCATTACTTTGTCCATCTTCATAAATTTTAAGGTAGGTATATTTATTTTGTCATTCATTTCAAAATATTTTTTGAATGCCAACTATCCCACATGTTGAGATTATAATAGTGGCAAAGTAATTGTGAACTCTAGTATCAGGGAGTATATAACCCTGCCTGGGGAACTTTTTAGTGAGGGACATTTAATTATATCCAGTTCCTCTTAGATTACTTTTAAGTCTGATGCTGTTGCTTCTTAACAAATCCTTACTCAGATATCGGGGTCGATATTTTACTTGAAGAACAGGCAAAATTGTGTCATAGTGTCTTCTCATCTGACAATCACCATGCCTTTAAAGAGCATCATGAAAACTATTTGGGTGCTTGTTGATCTTTCAGAGGCCTCCAAAACTGTGATCTGGAATTGGTTATGGTGAACAGTTGTATCTAAATTCTAATCCATGGTTCTTTATGATTGTAAAGAACTGGAGTTTAATTACCAAGATGAGCAAGATTAGTAGGAATGGTCACATATTTTCACAGGAATATTTTTGGATTCTTTGGTTGTTGCTTTTAACCTGGGTTTTATGTTAAAATTTTACTTAAAAACAAAGAAACAAACAAGCAAAAAAAGTTATTTCTGGGACTAGAATTCTGGGCAGCAGTGTACATGAGAGACAAGTCTCTTCCTCCGATGACATTTATCACCTGGTTTTATACTGCTCTTCAGCTTGGGACTCTCCTCTCTAAAATTAAAAACAAAATGATCAAAACTCTGTGTCTCCTGGGGATATGGTTTATTGTTAAGTACAGGGAGAATCCTCAAATCTATTCTTATCAGAGTCAAACGTAGAACTTCAAAAAAGTGTAGAATTTTTTTTTTTTGGAATTGCTTTTATTGAATTGAACTCTGTCATATTGGCTTGAAACCAACCACTTTTAATCCAAACTTATTCTCATTAGTGGAAACTATTTGACCTGTCCAAGCATTCAGTTTCTAAGAGAACAATCTCATAGAGTATAAGAAAGGCTACATTGATTAAATTAAAAAGGCTAAGGGAGCTAAATTGAGATTTTCCCCCCATGTCTATAGTTAACATAATTATATAACTTTAAAGCTAAAATTATTATGAATTTTCCAATGACATAAAAGTTTAGAGCTTTTTTCTTTCCTGTAGAGGTGTGTTACTGTGACTCTGGAACAGATTTTTCCGACGTTTTATGCTTGCATATATCTAGTAATTTGGTCTGCCTCTTTGTACAGGCGGATGGTAGTCTCCCAACTGCATTGTATGGCTAAGTACTCAGCTTTTCTTTTATTTTAAAGAAATCATTAACCCTAACCTCTGTTTAAATCATTCAATTTTTAAATTTTACTTTTTATTTTTAAAAGTTATATGTTTACAGAAAAATTATACAGAAAATATGGAATTCCCATGTACTCCACTCACATAAACAATTTTCCCTGTTATTAATCATTTGCATTAGTGTATTACCTTCTTTGCAATTGATTATTAAGTATGGTCCATAGTATGTGTTGTACAGTTCTATGTGTTTTTTCTTAATTTTTTACTCTAGTAACATTTAGAAACCTTAAAATTTCCCCTTTAAAGCATATTCAAATGTATAATTGTGTTATTAATTACATTCACCATGTTATGCTACCATCACCATGATCCATTACCCAAACTTTTCCATTCCTTAAACAGAATCTCCATACAAATTATGTATTGCCTCCCCATTCCATACCCTGACACTGCTCCCTGGTAACCTGTATTCTAGTTTCTGACTCTATGAATTTACTTATTCTAGTTATTTCATATCAGTGAGATCATACAGTAATTATCTTTTTCCTTTTTTTTTTTCATTCAACATGGTGTCTTCATAGTTCATTCATGTTGTTGCATGTCATTTTTTTTTTTACAATTGAATAATATTTAAAGTGTGTATATACCACATTTTGTTTATCCTTCCATCCTTAGATGGATATGTGGGTCATTTCCATTTTTTGGTGATTGTGTATAATACCACTGTGATGGTTAGGCCAATGTGTCAACTCAGCAAGGTAATGGTGCCCATTTGTCTGGTCAAGCAAGCACTGAGCTAATTGCAAATATAAGGGCATTTCATAGACTTGAATCTTCAGTGAGTTGATTGCATAGATGGCTGATTACATCTACAATCAACTAAGGAAGGAAATCGCTGTCAGCAATGAGGGATGTCTCATCCAATCAGTTGAAGGCCATAAAAGGGGAAGTGATTTCAGCAGTCAGAGAGAGAATTCCCAGCTCTATGTAAGACAGCCACTGTCTCTTGGGAATTCATCAAGGACCTTCACTGCAGCCCTGTTTTGCAACCTGCCTTGTGGAATATGGGCTTGTTTATTCCCATGGTTGCATGAAAAAATTTTATAAAATCTCATACTATTTACAGATATCTCCTGTAGGTTCTGTTTCCCTAGAGAACACTGTATAATACAACCACTAGGACCATCAATGTGCAAATCTGTTGCAGTTCTTTCAGTTCTTTTGGGTATACACCTAGAAGTGGGATTACTGACTCATGGTAATTCTATATTTATATTTCTGAGGAACTGTTTTACTTTGCAGCTGTACCATTTTATATACACATGAACAACATCTAGTGAATGTTCTTATTTATCCACATCTTCTCTAACACTGATTATTTTCTGTTTGCTTAATGGTAGCCATTCTAGTGGGTGTAAAATGATATCTCATGTAGTTTTGATTTGTATTTCCCTAAGGTAATGACATTGAGCATCTTTTAATGTGCTCATTTGCCATTTGTATATCTTCTTTGGAGAAATATTTGTTGAGTTTTTGCGTATTTTTAAATTATCTTCTTTGCCTTGTTTTTGAATTATCAGATTTGTTTATACATACTGGATATTAAACCCTTATTAGGTATGTTGTTTACAAATATTCTCTCTCATTCTGTGGGTTGTCTTTCTACTTTTATGAGGAAATCCTTTCATGTAAAAAAGGTTGTAATTTTTATGATGTCCCATTATCTATTTTTTTTCAATTTGCTGTTCATGCTTTTTGTCTAAGAAACCATTGCCTGACAAGATCCTGAAGATGGTTCCTGACAATTTCTCTTATGAATTTTATAGTTCAGTCTTACATTCATTTTTAGTTAATTTTTATAAATTGTATGAGGTATGTATCCACCTTTATTCTTTTGCTTATGGAGATCCAGCTTTTCCAGAAACTATATGTTGAAGAGACTATTATCTCTCCATTAAGTGGTCCTGGCACACTTAAAAAAAATTTTTTTTTAAATTTTTAAACAGGTTTTAGATTACATAAATGTTACATAAAAAATATGGGGAATTCCCATATACTCTACACTCTTCCCTTCCACACTTTCCAACATTTATAGTATCTTTCATTAGTGTGGTACATTTGTTAAAGCTGATGAACAGATATTGAAGCATTGCTACTAACCATGGACTATAGCTTACATTACAGTTTACACTCTGGTCCACACAATTTTAAAGGCTATGACAAAATGTATAATGACCTACATCTTTCACTGCAATATCATGCATAATAATTCCAATATCCTGAAAATGCCCCCATATTACACCTATTCTTTCCTCTCACTCCCCTCAGAACCTCTTGTGGTCACTGTCTTTATAGCAATGATAAAAGTTCTTTAATTGCTAGAATAATAATAAGTCTATAGTAGAATGATAATAAGTCTAATTTAATCAATTGTTCATTCTCCAATATTGAGGTTTTTGGGATGGTGATACTCACTTTGTTTCTAATTGATAGGGGGCTTAGATCCCATGGGGCAGATGCATGCAACTATCTTGCTTGCAATTGCAGCCACTCTCTGTTCTTTAAGGTGGGTGTTGTTCATCATAATCTCCTTGATAGCTGTCCTGGTTGAGTCCAATGAACTGGAGAGAAAGTGCTGCAACTCTGCTGAGATTCAGTGCTCACCTGGTACATGAACAGACCAAAGATTTAAGTCTCTGGGACATATATTTAATGAGTATAGTGCTAATTATAGGTTCAAATAAAAGAGGAAGAAGAGTCATGTGTAGGGTAACTATAAATGAGTCTAACCCTCTTACACTGGGGAGTATAAACTCCAAAGTAGGGCCCATTGACAGGGTGCTGAATCCTGAGCTTGTCTACCATGCTTAAAATGTTTAGATGTCTCTAGAACCCTGAGGAGCCCCACTGTTTGTGGCACAAACAGAGGAGCCCCACTGTTTGTGTTTACTGTGGCAGGCAATGAGATCCTGCTGAGATGTGCAAAAGCATAACCTCTGGAATGACCTCCCATCTCACTTTGAAATCTCTTAGCCATAAAAAACTCATTTGTATTTAATATTTCCCCCTTCTGATCAAGGTTTTTTCCAGATGCATGCTAGTTGGAGCTTGGCAATACTCCTTCTGTGCCAGGGAGGCCCATCCCTGGGAATCACGTCCCACTCTGGGGGGAAAGTAGTACTTTTATATGCTGAGTTTGACTTAGAAAGAAGCCACATTTGAGCAACAAGGAGGCTTTAAGGAGGAAACTCTTAGGCAATATATACTACTAGGCTAAGTTTTAATTTCACAAGAAAAGGCTCATAAGCACAATCATCAATATCAAGGGCCTGGCATAATGATGTCTTCCTTCACTAGGCACTGCCCATGTGCTGGCACCCTTTTAAAAAATTCAGGTGAATATTTATTTCTGAATCCATTCAATTCCATTGGTCTATATGTATGTTCTTATGCAAATACCGTGCTGTCTTGAGTACTGTAACTTTGCAATAAGTTTTAAAATCAGGAAGCATGAGTCCTCCAAGTTTGTTTTTCTTTTCCAAGATGGTTTTGGTTATTTGGGCTCTCTCATCCTTCTATATAAATTTGATGATGGGCTTTTCCATTTCTGCAAAGTAAGCTGTTGGAATTTTTACTGGGATTTTATTGAATCTGTAAATTGCTTTCAATACAATTAACTTATCAACAATATTTACTCTTCGAGTTCATGAACATGGAGTGCCCTTCCATTTATTTAGGTCTTCCTTGATTTCTTTTAGCAATGCTTTATAGTTTTCTATATACAAGTCCTTTAAATTTATACCTAGATATTTGATTCTTTTAGTTGCTACTATAAAAGGATTTTTTTTTCTTGATTTCCTCTTCTAATTGTTCATTGCTAGTGTATAGAAACACTACTGATTTTGGGGTGTTGATCTCATACCCTGCCATTTTGCCAAATTCATTCATTAGCTCTAAGAGCTTTGAGGATTTTTCAGATTTTCTATATATAGGATCATGCCACCTGCAAATAGGAAAAGTTTTACTTCCTTTCAAATCTGGATGATTTCATTCTTTTTAATTGCCTAATTTCTCTGATTAGAACTTCTAGTATAATGTTGAAAAACTTTGATGATATTGGCCATTCTTATTTTGTTCCTGATCTTAGAGAAAAACTTTCAGTTTTCCAATATTAAGTGTGATGCATACAGGGGTTTTTTCATATATGTCTTCTTTCACGCTGGGGAAGGTTCCTTCTACTCCTAGTTTTCTAAGAGTTTTTTAAATCAAGAAGTGGATTTTGTCAAATGCTTTTTCTATGTCAGTTAACGTAATCATGTGTTTTTTTTTCTTTTGTTCTATTAATGTAGTGTAAGGCATTAATTGTTTTCTTATGTTGAACCACCCTTTCCTACCTGTGATAAATCCTATTTGAACATGGTGTATAATTCTTGTAATGTGCTGTTGGATTCAGTTTGCTCATGTTTTGTTCAGGTTTGCATCCATATTTGTAAGGGATATTGGCCTGTTATCTTTTCTTGTGGTATCTTTATTTGGCATTGGTATGAGGGTGCTGTTGTCCTCAAAGACTGAGTTGGAAGTATTTCCTCCTCTTCAAGTTTTTGTTAGAGTTGACGCAGGATTGGTGTTAGTTATTCTTGGAATTTTGGAGAAAATATACCAGTGAAGCAATCTGTAGCATTATTTGTCTTTGTTCATGTCTCACGAGGAATTAATTTTACTACATTGATAGAAATTCTAATAAACAACCACTGAAATTCAATATATATATATATATTTTACAACTGTAGGAAAAGTTTTCAGGGACTTCAGGTGCTGTATCCTGGTACATGTGAATATGAGGGTGATCCTCACAAATCACTCTGTGATAAAGCTATGCATTTGCCAAGCAATTGTTTTATTCATCTTAATAATATGGAAGCCATGAATATTTATATTCTCATGTTTGTCATTCTTCCTCTGCTAAGGTTCTCATAATCAAACTCCTCTATTAACACTAGCAATGTTACAGAAACATACTATAGTAAGAATTGTATACCTGGTCACATTCACCGTGTTCAATCCTGTGATTTTATTTTTAGGAAGTTATCCTACGGAAATCAACAGCCATTCAAAAAAGTTTTCTGTGAAAACTGTTCAATATCAATTTATTCATAATCAAGAATAAGAAGAATCTTGATATGTAGAAGCAGGTAATAGTTTATAAAATTGTGGATCAAGACTGAGCATTGCCCAGCTATTAATTAATGTTTAAAAACAGTTTTAATGACTTGGGAAATTATTGTGCCAAAATACAGGATCCAGTACAGTAATACACAGGATCTAAACTATCCAAAAACTAATGTGTGTATATAACAAACAAAGTTCATCTGTCAGGGGTGATAGATTTTTATTGCCATAAACTTTGATTTTTATCATCAGGATTTTCTGCATGGTTCAAATTTTCATGATGAGTATGTACTAATTTTTTCTTGTTCCTCTTTATATTTTAAAAAAGTTTGTTGAAGTATATCACTCATACATAAACATACATAAACAGTAAGTGTATAATAGGAAGTACTAATTTCATAATCATTTTAAAAAGAGTATAAATTATTTTTTTCACAGAAAGCCTGGAAGCCTGTACTCAGTACAATAAGAATGGAGAGAAAGTGATTAATTGCATTACTTACCATGAAGAACAATAGATAGGAAATGATGACTGATAGTCTATGTGGGAACAGGAGTGTTGAGTGCAAGTGTATAAAGTTTAAGAAGCTGAGCATTCTAATAATAAATATAGGGAATCAAGAGAAAAAGTGAATATCACATGAGGGGATTAAAATGTACTCTTAGACTTTGCAAGTTTGAGGTGATTTCAATGCATCTATATGGACTTAGCCAGTGGGCAGTTATACAGTAAGAACTGAAATTAAGGAATTTATTTGAATAGTTATTTTGGGCAAAGTTTTAAAGGTTATAGTTTCTAGTAATAGGAGCAAATTGGTGAGATTCTTACAAATCTCAAAATTGGATGTGATGTTTTTGTAAGAAACATTTAATCATATTTTATATCATTTTATAGGAAATAAATTATGACATAGTTTTAGGTTAAAATTAGTGGAGGGGTGATGTATGAGAACCCTGTATGATGTTATGCATTTTTTTTTGTAAGTTCACAATCTTTACTATACACTTATAGTTTATACATGATATACTTCAATAAAAATATATTAAAATATATATAAAATAATGGATTGAATCTCGAAAAAATTAATTAATGAAAACTTTGCATTATACCTATTGTGTACACTCACTTCTTTAGATTAGGGCTTCCTAACAAATAGCTTTAGAATTACTTGGTTTCTTTAAGAACATTCTTTGTGAGTCATTGCCATCCCCGTGGTAAATTTATTTTCTTCTTAGTTAAAAAATATGAACCTTGCTTTCACTTTAGGAACATATCTACTAAAATTAGCAACAGACCCTTGTTTCTCTATTGTTCATGGACACAGCTATTACCAAAGATGGGAATGTTTTAAGGAATTTAAAACTATTTTCTCTTCAAGAAAACAAAAGTTGGTGATTGCTACCTTAGGGGATATTGAAGCTAATTATACATGTAGTCAACAGGTCAGTCTTTCTATCTTGACATATTATTTAGTAACAACTTTTAATTTATAAGTTATAGAAATTAAAAATATGTCTTAATTGTGAATAACTTCCCAACATTATCAAGCTTATTTAGGGAAAACAGAAGGTGGATAATTACTTATCAAAGAGTACTTGAATGAAGATTGAAAATGACTATTTCTCTTTCAATCCATCACATTTTATAGGACATAATAACATGCTATGGAATCCTGTTTCTTTGCTTGTCACTTCACATATAGAACCCTAATGTAACACCATGCAGAAAGGAATGTTATGTTTGTATAGGCAGCAATATGAAACTTTTCCTAAAGTTTAAAAGGCAACATAACTTCACGTTTTGTACTTTCTATTTCAAATCAAATATATGGTTTGAGTGGGGAAAGGCTGACTATCAGATCTTGATTATTTTTTGTCACTGGGCCAAAGCTTGGAAATCATCTCAAGTGGACCTTTATTTTCACCTGCAGCCCCAAAGCATAATTGAATTGCTTACTCAGGATGCCATGCAACACTCAATAATGGGACAGAGTGAACAATTGACTTCATAATTTACCAGGTGTGTGCACAACCTCTCTTTGAATATAGAAAATTAATTAATAAAAACTGTTAAAAGTCAAACATTGGTTCATCATTTTATGTAGATGAATACTATGCTCAAGGAAAAGTCCTTTTACAAACTATTTCATTCTTACAAATTAGGTTACTGGTTAACTGGAATTGCAGTTTTAGGGAAAAAAATCTTAAATCAACATTATTACATTAAATCATTTTTATTATTTGCTTGATTACTTGATGGTTTAATTATCTAATGAAATTTATTGAAAAGGTGTTTATTTTACAGTTAATTTTTAGACGCACTCAAAGACTTTTATAAAAAGTTACTCATATACCAACAATAGAATAGTCCAAAAGAGAATATAACTCCATTATAAAAAAAAAGTTTAGTAATGCTCCATGAAATACATAGTATCAATCACTATTTTATAATCATAGAGTGGGAATATGTTTTTCAAGAGAGAGTGAGATAAATAAAATGAAAAATCACATATATTTCCATGAACTGCACTGATTTCTATTTGGTGCAGAAAAAAGTATGTTTTCCACCCTGCCCATTTGCCCCATTATATATATCTTATAAGTGTTTCAAGGCAAGATTGGTTGTATGTCAATTCACATATCTAATAAGTGTACATACCAATTGAAGCAATAAGTGAAGAACTGTATTATGGCTCAGGATTCACATTGATAGAAGTATGCAGTTAGATGTCTTTAGACTAATAAATGGCATTTTTGTGTTGGTGAAGCAGATTAAAGTGAAATAGGACTTTGTTTCCATTATGTCAATTCCTTTGTCCTAAATCTGTTATCAGCCATCTCAAGGAGTAAAACAATGCTTATTTTAAGCCTGTTATTCAATGTATCATAATTTTAAAGGGAACCCATCATTCCCATTGTTGGGAAATATAGACATTCTCTATTTGAAAATAATAATAAAAAAGCTTTCACAATTACAAATAAAACTAATACAACTTAAAGGGCCCCTGGAACAATGAAGCAATGATGTACAGATTAAACATAAGGACAGAGGTGGTCACAGAACATAAATGTCACCCTTAATATATTTTAATTCTCACAGCAACAGACTCTTTGTGTTCTGTAATGTCAAACATAACTTAGACACATATATAGCAGTAGCAGCTATGGTGTCTGGAAACTATTCCTGGAGTATTTGGAGTTATTAACAAAAATTCTAAAAAGCCTGGCCACTTTGGGGAAGCACATAGAACAAAGAGTAAAATAGGTCTGTTTTCTGAATTAGTTATTAGAGCTGACTCAGCTTAATGAGGTGTTAACAGTGTAACCTTCTAAATTGCTCTGGGACACTTGGTATTAGAAATATCTTTTGTTTTGTTTTCTCTTACAAAATCTAATTAAATATGGCTCTGAGTATCCACTTATGAAAATTAGTAAGAAATGTGATGTCAGTGTTGATTGTACCCCTTTTCCCACTCAATCCTGCCCCGCATGCCCTCCAGCCCATCTTGGCCATCCACTCTGGTTCTGATTCCTTCTTCTACATGGAGCAACCATCTCCTGCTGCCCTTCACCATGCATCAGACACTGCTGCTGCAGAGAGCCTTGCTGCTACCACATACAATACTGAGCAATCCTCTTCTCTGACTTCCTGCCTTCTGAGTCCTCATTAGTCCTTCAAATGCAGGCCCAGGTCCACTCTACTAAAGGAAAAGCATCTGACAACTCTTCCTGTGGGATGGGGGTGCAGGTGGAGTGGGGTGGGGTGCAGGTGGAGGTTACCTTTCCATCATTCATTCATTCATTCCTTGCTTAGGTTATAGCAGCAAAAAGACAAACAGAAAAACCCAAAAACCAGGATACCAATTAATTCATTACCAACTCCTCAACTCCTGGTCTGAGATGTCAGCAACAGTGCTGCTTTCACTTCACCTTTTCTCACTTTCCCTGCAGAACTGGAGCTGCTTAGGTGAGGAACAGGGCTCCCCTTTCCTCTTTTGGATCTTGTACAGAGTTCCCACATTTCATCTACATATTTTGATCCTGCTGATTCCTTAATTCCCTATGAATTATAGATACTGCTCCTCCAACTTATATAGGAAGGCTAGATTTATTAATAGATTTGTCTTACTATTATTTTAAAGAGAGAAAAAAATGTAACTATAGTGAAACTAATTTCAAACTGGCTTTTTCCTCCTCTTTTTTTTTTGGCTTCTCTTTTTTTTTTAATTATTTATTATTATTTTTTTAATTACATTATGAAAAATATGAGGTCCCATTCAACCCCACCGACCCCGCCCCCCACTCCCCCCACAGCAACACTCTCTCCCATCATCATGACACATCCATTGCACCTGGTAAGTTCATCTCTGAGCATCACTGCACCCCATAGTCAATGGTCCACATCATAGCCCAGACTCTCTCACGTTCCATCCAGTGGGCCCTGGGGGGATCTACAATGTCCCGTAATTGTCCGTGAAGCACTATCCAGGACAACTCCACGTCCCGAAAACACCTCCACATCTCATCTCTTCCTCCCGTTCCCCACACCCAGCAGCCACCATGGCTACCGTTCCCACACCCATTCCACATTTTCTCTGTGGACATTGGATTGGTTGTGTCCATTGCACATCTATGTCAAGTGAGGGCTTAGATTCCACATGGGTACTGGATGCACTCCTCCTCTTTACTTCTCACGCCCTCCAGCATATTAAACAATTCATTCCTCAACTCTTATTATTTCACCACTCCTTTGCCAAAGTTCAGGTTGCAATATGAGAAAGAGAGAGAAATGATAATGAGATCAGTAACCAAATTATAGGGGTAACCAAAAGTAAAAAGTATGTTAGACAATGAAGTATCAATAAAGGTCTGGGTGAAGGCTTTCACTAACCAGGCTTCTGATTGGAAAACTGAGATGGAAACAATTTTGTTCATTTTCAACAAGATATAACTTAAAAAACTTTCTCTATACTTCAATTCAAAATGAAATTTTCACAACATTGTTGAAGAGCAAATTTAAATGTTAGTTTTGGCAGAGACAAGCTGATTTACATTAGGTGGACCTATAATGTTGCAATTAAACTCAACATGATTTACCTGCTATTGAGAATCAAAGTTAAGACTTATGCAGTATTAGTTTGCTTATAAAGGGCATACTTTAAAATTTGGATTTAAAAATGTAAGTGGAATTTTATGAATAAAATATCTTCTCCAAATGTGTTATCAGGCTAAGTTATTAGCAGATCATTTTTATAAATACTATAAGCTCAGATCCTAGCAATAGCATGAATTTTTCATTTCTTGGTCTAAACCCAATAATAGGTAAACTTTACTTTGCGAAGAAGAAACCCATTTTAGTATTAAATCAAGGAATTAATAGCCTGCTGGGACCTAATGTAGAAATTTATAAAACGCTATCTAATTTCCTTGAAGATTGCCTTAATAAAAGTAACAGCTCACCTAAGATCAAGTTCAATTTTTCTCTGTATTTACTATTAAATCTTAAATCAAAACAATCTTTGAGTTTTCATTTGCCTATGCTAATCATGTAAAATATACTCATTCCTTAAGTTCAATGACTTTGATTTAGTTCTATTGGAAAAACAAATGATACAATTTTTCATATAAATATAACTCCCCTGCTTGTGATGTAATTAGAAAAGTAACATGCCAGGTTGTCTGAGACTATATAACAATATGGCAGAGTAGCCTGGGATATCATGGAATTCTTGAATTTAGGGATATTTTTAATACTGTGTGTATGGATTGAATCACAGAGATTTTAGGTGTTGATAATAAATGATAATTGTGTAAGAAGGATTAGTATGAATTGATGATGCTGTAATAATAAAGAAAATATTTCCTCCCTTCCTCTAGACCAAGGTTTGTTTAGTTTTGTCTCTGAATAATATTGAAGAGAAAAAAATATTTTGAATATGATTCAGGTATGAACTAAATTGATTTATGACTAGATCAGGAATCAAGAGATTAGTGCCAAAGTAGTGGTGAGCTAATAAAATACTAAGCTTGGATGGAATCCAGATTGCTCAACTATGAGTTGAAAGGAAAGTGCTGATAAGTTACATAGACCACAAAGTCCATTATTAGCAAGAATGAGGGCACTGCCAATGCTCAATGCCTGAGAAGGTAATCTGGATGAGTAGGATGAGAATTCTGGGCCAGTTATTCAGAAGATATTGTGAATCATATAAGATTGAGCATCACATGTATCATAGCCTGTACCTGATGGGAACATGTTCAAGGTCAGATCAATTCTTATGGAATGCATCCAGAAGCTGAAGGCAGACAAAGCCTGCAAGAAGCTGCTGGCAGATGAGAATGATGTCTGGAGGTATAAGACAAAGGGGACACAAAAGTGCCATAAGGAGCAGCTGTAGGCCAAGGAGGAACTTATAAGACTGTCCAAGGAGGAAGAGACCAAGAAACAAAGCTCCCCCTTTCTTGTCCATATATAGTGACCTTGGCAATTATAGAGCTCAATCACTCAATAAAACAAGCCTTTATTTCCCTGCAAGAAAAGGAAGGAGGAGAGAAAATATGGAGTTCATTTGCCAAATCCATAAACCCCCTAGTACTTTGTTTTCCTTGTCTGTAATATGGCACGAAATTAAATAAACACACTCTACAAAAGCCACAAAGATTTCATGACCAAATAAAATTTTGCATCATATAAACAGATTCTTTCTAACATCAGGGCTTCTGCCTGATTCATCAGGGAAAATAATACTAATAATTATTTTAATGTATACTCTGAAAATCAAAACATATGATCTAAGTTTAATTACAAAATCATAAGTGATTTTTTAAATAAAGCACATACATTTTCAGAGATACATAAAATCTTTTAAATAGATACTGCTTACTTATCATCTGGTGTTTTAACAGGCAGAGATGTCAAATGACAAATGGCAGCTTTTGAGCCCAATGGTTGGTCTGGGCTAGTGAAAACCATGCCCAACTTAACTTTTGAGGAAATACACGTAAGCATTTTATACACAAAAGATAATCAGGATTGTCAGTTGGTAAAATTGTTACTGGGTTCAGACTTTGTTGTTTTGGGTGGTCAGAGTGTTGGACATAACTTGGTATCCCCTGACACAGGCCAAATGAAGCCCTGATTCTCTGGCTGTGAAACTCTTTGTGAGGTAAAGCTTGGATGGGGGCCATGGGCTTTCGTATTTCTGGTGATAATCAGGCTAACATCAATCTAACTATAACCCTCTGGTATATTTACTTGAGACTAAAATTGTATCTTCCTAACCCCTAGGAGTATAAATTGATTCCATATCCCTATCCTCACTCCTTTCCCCACTAGTCCCAAATGTTCTGCAAAAGTCAAGGCCCCAGCAAGGCAGACTTGTCTGTCATTTTCCTCCAGTATCTGTGCTCTTGACCCTCTGAGAGTCCCCTTGGTAAGGATTAGCCTGAGCAAGCACAGCCAGTTGGTTCTGAGCAAACCAACTGTGTGAGTGTGTTTATTTGTCCCCCATTTGTCACTTCCTGGTTGTGATAACTAGAGCTTAATTTGACCTCTCTGACCTCAGATTTTATTACCTTAAATTCCATCATTCTGCATAGTGTTGTGGAGATGAAATGATGCCATGGATATAAAAATGCTTAGTATTGTATCTAGCAGGGAGTAAGCTCTCAATAAATAGAAGCTAATGTATTCTAGTAGAGTAAAAAGTTAAGTGGTTCCCTGCCATGTTGCACTTCTCATATTAGTCTTCTTCAGTCCAATGATCCACTTACATAATTTAGATGGTTTTATGTTTTGTGCTATGACTTTGGAATCAATGATTAGTGTCATTCCCCAACCTCAGAATAGTCACACTGGCAGTTGCTTTAAAATATATTGTTAAGTTTTGTATATTTCTTCCCAAAGCAGAACTGTGTTTTTTGTTTGTTTTATTTTTATTTTATTTTTTACTAAAGGAAAACATAACCTAGAATCAGATCTTATAGGCATTTTAAAAATGTATTAAACGTGTGTTTACTATTGTATAGAACAGCTGTAATTTAACTGTAGTTGACTAATTATGATTATGTTTTATTATGTCCTTCCAAAGCAGTAGCAAAAAAAATGTACTTATTTGCTTTTTATATGACTTAAATAATGCCCTCAAAAAGCCATCACATGTGAAAATGTTCACCCTCCTTTTACCATTATTATTTTTTCAGGAAAACAATTGTATGTTTCAAAGTGGTTATTGAGCCCGTAATCTGCCAAATTCCATGAGGATGGTATTCTGATGTCTTAGAATGAGTCAAAATTTAAAAGTAAATTAACTTCTTTGAATAATCATTTTATAGCTATTTTAAATGCATTTAAAAAGATCTACTGATTGTTCTGCTGGTGTAAATATATAATATGACATATAGTATTTCGACATTAAAGGAATGGGGAATTAAAGAATTTTGTAAACTGGAATGGGTAACTAGATATTAAGTAGATATTAAGTAAATAATATATGCAGGCATCATAATATTAGGATGTTTTCCCTCTAACATCTTCTCTTTTAGTCTTTTCCCCAGTCTTCTTTTATTCCTATGTATTTCCCATTTATTCATTTCCTTTTTAATCCTTATTGCTCTTTAATTTGAGAAAGGTAAAT
The DNA here is from genome assembly GCF_030445035.2 of Dasypus novemcinctus. Lineage (NCBI taxonomy): Eukaryota > Metazoa > Chordata > Mammalia > Cingulata > Dasypodidae > Dasypus > Dasypus novemcinctus. The sequence goes on along the minus strand of NC_080683.1, from coordinate 66,625,572 downwards.
TTGGTAGAGTTTTGAAAACAATTGAAAGGTAAATGCACACAATATTCTTTTCTTTTCCTTTTTATTTTAATTTTTTTGTCAATCCACTTTTATTTTTATTTTTTTAAATAATATACAATTGTTTTTTAAAAGATATTTAGATTACATAAATGTTACACAGAAAATATAGGGATTCCCATATGCTCCACTCCCCTCACCTCCCACACCCTCTCACATAAACAACATCCTTCATTAGTGTGGCATACTCGTTGCGATTGATGAACGCATCCTGGGACTCTAATCAATTTTATGTTCATTTCTTGACAGAGAAGTACATTTTATAAAGAATGCATTTGTGTTGTTCTGGCTCCTTCTAAATTCCAGGTGAGCTACTGATGAGGAAAGCAACAAAGACAAACAGAACAGAGGATTGTGAATGTACATGCCACACCTTAGAGTACACATAATCAGTATGGAGATAAAAAACGGTGCTTTGGTGCTACTCATGGAAGTAAGATTCTTGGGTAGTTTTCAAATTAACATGTCAGCCTAGATTATTTTTGGCATAATGAGAACATCTTTCCAGTGTCAGGATAGGTTTTTCATTATAACTAAATAAGTGAAAGCAGAGATATGTTGATAAGGTGACCTTTAATTCTTAAGTTTGAGATTAATTGTCTAAAGTACTTTTAGAGAATGCAAACACTGAATAAGAAAAAAGCATGTGGGTCACAGAGGTACCTAACAGAATACAAATAAATAGCAATGCTTGTGTTTGAATGAAAATAGCACAAACAAAACAAGAGCCCACTTAAATGAGATGCTTATGTAATCATTTAAAGTCTCCTTTCCTCCAAACAATAATAAAGATTATTACTTGGATAAATCAATTCTTATGCCCACAAGTACTTTTGCCCCACAAGAAATTAGAACATTTGGAAATGTGGTTGTTAAAATGGCTTACAGTTACCTCATAGGATGTTAGCCAGTTTTCTTTCCTCCTTCTTTCTTTTTTCTTCCCTTCCTCCCTCCCTCCCTCTCTCCTTCCCTCCTTCCCTCCCTTCCTTGCTTCCTTCCTTTATTAATGATATAGTCATATTTTTATGAAATTTCACTTTTAAAGAGCACATTTTTTTAAAAAATTGATGATGGGAAGGCAATTAAAATGGATATATTTGTGTATTTTGCCAGATTTTGGGTGTTGTATTCAGTTTTAGGTGCCATAATTAAATCTATTTTCAAAATAGACCGTGTCCTGGAGACTCTGTACTTACATCCTTTCAAAGGGCAAGAAATGGTCCTAGAAAGCAGTCCTATTAATAAATTATATAATGAAAACTCCATATCTGCCTATCATTGGATTTTGTTTTCTGGATGACACAAGCAAAGTATTTGCCATGACTCTCAACATCTTATAACTGTTTTCGGAGAACTGTTTCTGTATTTTTCTTTCATGATATACATTCTACATAGCATGTATTTCTTTTTTTTTTCCCTGTTTTTATTTTGTTTTTATTTTTTTTATTGATTTTGTAAAAATATTACATTAAAAAAAATATATGAGGACCCACATTCAACCCTACCACCCCCACCCCACCTCTCCCCGCCCCCAGCAACACTCATTCCCATCATCATGACACATCCATTGCATTTGGTAAGTACATCTCTGGGCACCTCTGCACCTCATGGTCAATGGTCCACATCATGGCCCATACTCTCCCCCATTCCATCCAGTGGGCCCTGTGAGGATTTACAATGTCCGGTGATTGCCCCTGAAGCACCATCCAGGGCAGCTCCAAGTCCCAAAGACGCCTCCACATCTTGTCTCTTCCTGCCATTCCCCATACCCATTAGCCACCATGTCCACTTTTCCCACTCCAATGCCACCTTTTCTCTGTGGACATTGGATTGGTTGTGTCCATTGCATCTCTATGTCAAGAGGAGGCTCAGATTCCACATGGATACTGGAACATAGCATGTATTTCTCTCCCAACTTTCCTTCACCATTTCTCTCCCCTTCTCTAAGCTCTCTAATTCTTCAGTGACAAATTTCAGTGCCATCCATTTCACAAAAAATTTTTTCCAGATATTTATTTTAATTATTATTAAAAATTTATCCATATCTACTTTAGAATGCCTTTGAATTCATATGAATTATTTGAATGCTTAAAAGATGATAAACTTTCTTGGGTTTGTGATGTCGATATTAGGAAGTTGGACATTCTCTAATACCTTGTGAATAGCAGATCCTACATCCATTCATATTCCAGAGATACTGTCTGAATATGACTTTATCCTATATATAATAATAAATTAATACAAAAACTAATTAAATTAATATATGAAGTAGCACAGTGAGTTGTAGCACAAAAAAAATTCCTGTCATTTATGACTGGATCAACTGGGTAGTTATTTGGTTTAATCATTGCAACTGACAATATATACACTAGGTTGACTATAATTATTTGGTCATTTTTTTCATAATTATAGTTCTAAAACTAAGTCCAAGTTTGCTTAAAAATGGCAAATATGATCATGACTAAAATCCTATTTTGCCAATGTAACTATATCTCGGGAAAATGCTGAAAAACCCTATGTGAAACTAAATGATAATTAATTAGTTCTCATTTTTGGTCTTAGGTCAAGTATGCATGCTATTTCACCTTGCCAAAATTTTCAAAGGAAATGTCCAAAGAGAAAATGCAAATAAATAAATTTATAAATAAGGAAATATGAATGTAAGTTACTAGAATTATTTTCTATTTAGAAGTTATGGATCTCTAATGAAAGGAAGCGCAGATATTTCAACATTGAGCCATTAAAAATTATACTGAAGTGATACACTTAGTTTCCCATCTTGGACATTGGGCATTTTGACTTAGAAATTTTATAATAGTACGATTATAAAAAAATGCTGTTGTTTGTGACAAAGGTTCCACATCAGTGCAGGGTGTTGGTTGTTGGGTGGTATATGGGTATCCTGTATTTTATAAGTGATTGTTTTCTAAACTCGCAACTTCTCTAGTAAGAAAAAAGAAATACACTGAAATATGTTGAGATTCCCATCTTGGACAGTGTGTTCTTCACTACAGCAACAGTTTAATCATATAGTCACAGGATAGAATTTTATTTCTATGAACACATGGTTTCTTCCTTGGCTCCTTCACCCATTCTCCATTCCTTCCAAGTGTGCCAGGATAGTGCCAGAATAATAATGAAAGAATGTTAATGAAAGAAATTCATGCAAGAACACAGGCTATCACTACAGGATTCTCATAGTTATCTGAAGTCTTGGAGTGGTATGAATTCTGTAACACACAGAAGCTGAAATGCCACTGAGAATGTTTCATGTTACCAATAGAAAATAGGAAAATGTAAACCAGCATTTATACTTCCTCTATATCATCTGCACTTAATAAATACTTAGTCAAATTCTTGTTTTATTTTTTCCTTATGACAAATATACTTAAGTAATTGGATGTTTCCATTTTATGAAACTGGGACTTTTATTCATATTGAAATTTACAATCATGTCTTTTCATATGGAAATTTCAATTCCACAAGTATACAAGGATAAAAATTTAGTTTTCTGTTTAAAAAGGTTTATGCTATAGATATTTATTACTTCAAACTTTGTAAAGAGTGATGAAATCTTGCTGTTACATACTGTATAATGTATCATTTACAAGCACTTCAGATTATAAGGAAAATGAATTTACCACAAATATTTCAATGATTACTTTAAAAACAAATCCATTATTTTAAAAAAAGAATCATAAGTATTTGTAAAGAAATGTTTAAGTAATATATTGAGTGCCTACAGGATATGTTGCACAGAAATACATATTTTGTTAATCATTTCATTTTCCTCTATGAATTTGCTAACTACTTACTAATCTTCTTTTTAATTTATTTCCTGAAACATAAGCATGCTTTAGGCTAAGCTTCCTTTGTCCTGGATAGTACATTTGTCACACTGTCTCAAAACTCTGTCAACTGTTTTTATTTTAAGATAGTAATGAAATGAAGAGTTACTAAATAATGAACAGAGAAGAATGGCAAGCCTATCTTTTGAACTGTTTCTTTAACTTTGTATTTTCACATTGTACATTGAATCACAAGTAATTAAAATATCTTTGAATTACTGAGAATGGAGGGCATTTCAACATCATCTAGTCCAGTGTGTTATAACTTTATTTTACCAGCAGAACCCTTTCTTCAAATAAAATAGTATGTGAAATCCCAAAATATAAAACAGATGGAAAGTGTTGCAGCTCTGGTTTAAGAGAAAGAAGCAAGGCTGGCCTCATCCCCTGCAGCAGAACTCTGAAGTTTCCCAGAGCACAGTTTGATAGCCATTGATCTGGCTAATTTGCCCAATCTGCTCAGAATCTTTGCTAAACCTCTTTGTTTGTTTGTTTGTTTTTTCACAGGTGATCATGCTGTCCCTGCTATAATTCTTCCATAAACACAGGATATGATGACTTACAAGAAAGACCATTTCTGTTTTGGAAATGTATTAATTATTCTAAAATAAAAAGTATATTCTACACTAAACCTCCAAGTAACATTCCCCAATTATCTTACTCTTGTTTTCTCGGTTCTCTCTTTTACATAATAAACCTTCAGATATTTGAAGACATTTAATATATCACTATAAACCTATATTGTTCTGGGCAAAAATAAACTTGGTTAAAGGGTTTTAAATTTCCCTTCTAGAAGAGTGAAGTCCATTCTTGTCCCCTGCTTTGATTTCCAGTAGTAATGTTGTGTTCATGAGACAGAATAGCTGTATCCTTCTGCTGTAGTCATGGAACAAAAGAGAATCATACAGCAAGAGTGAGATGAAGGTTGGGTTCTGATTAAAGCATCCCCAGGAAGATATGAAGAGCCTAATATTTCCAAGTTCTTGGAGTCAGATAGAGATAAAAAACTGACTGAAAGCAAAAGGGTCTGAAAAACTAAGTAGACAAGATAAAGAAACATAATTCAGGAAACGGAAAATAGAGCGATTCAAAGTTAAAATCTTGCATAGAACAGGAAGAATATTTTATGGAGGAATTTTAACACACAATCAGAGAAAGTGTTAATTAAGTATGGTAATATGTTTAGCAACCTAACCTACACTGAGAACCATCGATTTAACTGTAATAGTCTTCCATAATGATGTCCATGTAGCCATTAGTATCCATACCTGCCACCCATTTGTTTGGAGTAGTAAACTTACTTGAGTTCTCAGACCACAGTTTTTCAATTGTGTTTTTATTTTATTTTTTCAATCTGCAGTAGGAACATTACTGCAATTGGACTACTTCCTCTCCATCCCCTTTGTGGCCATCACATCTTAACAATTCTCAACAAATTTAGCAAGATTAAGTTCTGTTTTATATACTTTCCATTATGCCATCATTGTCTTCTCAAGAAGTGGAGTTGGAGGTCAGCTTATTTTGGGAAATACCATACCTGGTTAGGTGTCTAACATTTCAGAATGAGTAAGCATAAAATGTCAACAACAGAAAGTCTAGAAGCAATGTAAGGCATCTGAGAAACTTTAGAACGCAGGAATAAGAACAAATCACAGAAGTATATGTGGAAGAACATCGTCAACTATGCCACCATCAGTGTCATAAAAACATTTTTGGATCAATTACTATGTGCCTGGCCCAGCTCAAAGTTTTGATATATACTACCTAATTTAGTTATTAGTTTTCTATTTATTTTACATAAGTTTAAATAGACACAGTGATCAAATAAGAAGTTCAGCATCACATAGCTAGCAAGTGGTAAAACCAGGATTTGAAAATAGTCTGATTTCTGTAGGTCACCATTTAATTAAAACACTTAAACTTGGCGAATGGTTAATACATAAAAGGGAAGAAAATAATATACAGCTTATATTTTCTTATATTAGAAAAAGTGGGAAAAAGAAATCTAAAATAAGAGCTAAAATATTTGATAAAACAACAAACAAAAGGAAATAGGAACTGGAGAGTGGTAAGCAAAGAAAATGGAAAGGAAAATGTAAGTAAAGGATATAAAGAAAAGCACAACTGCTGAACCGTGAACTACATTAGGGATTGTTAAATCAGAACTGACATGCATAAACTTAAGTATATGGTGAGAATAGGGAGGTGTCCTAGGATGTAAGCGATTGGCAAAAGTTTGAAAAAAATCAGAGATGAAAAGAACTGAAAACCAAAATAAGTATCATTGGTATTCTTAAAGAAGTGGTGAGAACAAAGAGAAGTAATAATCAAGAATATTATAGGGGGAATCTTTCTGAAATGATAGGAAATTGAAATATCAGATAAAATGTTTTCACCATATACTCATCAAATGAAATTAAATAAGAAAGAAATTTAGACATACCAGAGTAAAATATTTAATCAAGTCACCCAAAAGAAATAAAAAACAGACTAACTTCAATCTTCTCTTCTACTACATTGAATACCATTTGAGTGACAAAGTTTTGAGATTCAAGTTATAGTTCTTAATTAATTGTCATTAAATTAGCAATGCAAAGGAAAGATCAAGATAGATGTACAAAGACTGAGTATGTAACCTTTAACTCACATAAGCTTTTTGAGTCAAAAGTGTTATTTCAGTCAAAGAAATTAAAATTAAGACATCAGGAGCAGGTTAGTCATAGTAAAATAAAGCCAGCAATGAGGATTGGAAACATTTATCTTGGAATCAAACCTAATTATTATAAATATGGATTAAAAAAGAATGTTGCTTTTCAAAAATTATTGTATTAGTTGCATAAATATAATAATATAATGAGAATTAGTAGGGGGGATATTCTACCAGATTTTAGCTATGAACATCTGAAATTCAGAAAATATGGTAAATGCAAAGCACACTTCTGAGATTTGTTAGGAGGAAATCAGAAAATAGTGTTTATGATTTGAGGTTGATAATTAGAAAAATATAAGTGATTCTATTCTAAACTTTTCAATGGCAGTCATTAGCCAAATTAAAGAAGTAAAATATTCTCTTAAGGAAAGATCACCCAGTCACTGAATCTGGGTATTACTTTAAAAACTCTACTTACGCATCAACCATGGTAGCTCCTTACAAGTAAATGGCCTTATTAATTAAATGCAAGGTTTTTCCTAATTTGGTTATTTGAAAATAATTTAAAAATTTTAAATTTGTGAGTGACCTGCTGCCAATTATATATATGCTCACATATTCATTCATCAATTCTTCGTCTTACACTCTACCTGTACCTACTGCCTTAATTTAAAAATCCTCTTCAAATATTTTGCCTCCAGATTCCTGTCCTTTTTTTTCTTTTTCTTTTGGCTTCAATGTCTAAATTTATCTTAGTTGTGGCAGTTGGAGACTTTATGTACCCCGGAAAATCATGTTCTTAAAGCTGGTCCATTCCTGTGGGTTTGAAATTACTGTTGTCGGCACCCTTTTACCAGGTTACTTCAGTTTAGGGCTTTTGTTTAGGTTACTTCACTTAAGACATGAACCAGTGTGGGTCTTAATCTTCTTACTGAGGCCTTTATAGGTGGGATGAATAAGGAAGACAGAGAGAAAGAGAAAGCCACAGAAGCCAGAAGCTGAAAGCAATGAAACCTCTGTAAGAGAAGTGAGACTAGCAGATAGCACCCTGTGCCTTACTATGTGACACGATCCAGGATCACTGGCCTCTGGTTTTTGGAGAGAAAACATCACCTAATGATGCTTTGATCTGGACATTTTCAGAGCCTCAGAATGGTAAGCTTGTAAGCTAGTAAAACCACATTGTAAAAGCCAACCCATTGCATCACATTTTCGCCCTTGGGAACGATAAATTGATAGTTAATACATAATGGAAAAACTGGAAATAGTTACTTAAGTCTTTGGGGGAAACATACAGTTTAACAATAACCATTATTTCTGATTATCTTGACTGGCTATAGAAGTAAATCACTATACCTTCTCCATAGATTTACTTACTCGAAGGTGTATAGAAATACCTTTATTATGGTGACCAATGATATTTTTCTTCACAAGCTTTACATATACAGTGGAAAAACTGGCAGTAAATTGAGCCAAAAGATCAGAAGGGTAGGTACCTTGGGGTCAAAAGTATAAAACAACTAGTTCATTGACAGTATCATTCATTTTCACCTAATTGTTTTGGCATTGAAGAGCCACAGCCTTGATTTTTCCCAAATGATATATGCCTTTGTATGTTCTGAGAGAACTTTTATCATTCAAATTAGAAACAACAACACAAAAGATAGAACACATTTCTTTCTGGTCTTCTCCATATGGGTAACAGACATTATCACAGCTAGAGTTGAGCAGCTTAGAATATGTAATTTCTTTTTGTAAAAAATTATTTTCATCTTGGGTAAAAGCAGTATTTGGCAATGCTTCAATAGCTCTTTTTTGTTCATTTGTTTGAACAAAAGTAATTATGCTTACAACAAATTAAGCGTCAGATTTTTCCTTTCGGTCTGTGGTAGTTTTTTTTTTTTTTTTCCTATCCTTTTACAAGTTATGTAGTTAAATCTGTCTGGATTTCATTACTGTTATTAGAAAAAGGCCACATCCATTTTTTAAAATTTAGATATATTATTTCTGCAATTTTGGTTTGATAATGAAAAGTAATAAACATCATATTAAAACATTATAAAATTGCTTCAATAACAAATTATAAAATTCTCTTGAATATTGACTTTGAGGCAAATTTTAATAGATTATGTTAAATGTAGAAAAATTTTTTCATTGTCCCCAGAAATTTAAGGTCATATTTGAACCTAACACATTCCAAATAATAGATGTCATTTAAGAGTCTTATGATCCCTGAAAACCTGAAGTATATGTTTCGCAGTCATGATCTGTGGCCAAAATGTTTTATTCAGAGTGCTGAGGATGTAATATTCATACTTCATTAATAAATTCCTACCTATTTTCAATTGTCACTTTAATATAGATGAATTAAAAATTCCCAAATTTTATTTTGAGTAACAGATTTGAAACTAACTCTCAAAGTTAAGTTTAAATAGATTGTAATTTTTCTTAACTTCTATCAGGATTAAATAAAAAGTTAGACCTTATGACTTCCACTATTTGAGTTGTAAGCCCTCAATTTCATTTACCACAAAGCTATATATATTTAAAAGAAAAAAGTGTAATTTATCAAGGTTCAGTTATCCTGTGGGACATTTATATAAAGGCAATGCATTATATATCCGTCATGAAAGCATGTCATGTGTTTTACTTATGTCTCAGTTTTCTTATGTGCCAAATGACATAATTAACCTACCTTCCTGTATAGGGTTTTTGAAGGTATTTTATGATTAACATTTACTCAGTGCTTAAAACAAGGCCAGGTACCTAGTAATGAGTAGTCAGAAATTCTAATTCTTCTCATTCTTCTCTTCCTTTCCTTCTCCCTCTGCCACTTTTACAACTTTTTTATTCCTGTTCTCCTCCTCTTCTTCACCTCCAGCTGTGCTTCCTTCCCTCTTGCCCTCCTCCTTTTCCTCCTTTCAACTTTCTCTTTTCCCTTCTCCTCCTCCTCCACTTTTTCTAAATTGCTCAGCTCTCTTATCTTTCTTTGAGGAGTGTCAATAGTATATTTCTATTCCTAAACTATACAGTATCATGAAATATTACTGTAGTTTTTAAGTTCCAAAATCTTTAAATATCAAATTTTCAAGCTTATGAACATTTGAAAAAATAAATTTCTATAATTTTAAGATATTTATGTTTTTTATTAACATTCAATATTGTATGCCATCTTTATGTATACAAACTATAATCAATTTTCAAACTTTGCCAAATATTTACTAGCTACTTCTCAGTGACTAAAAGAATTTCATTTTTAATCCTAGCTTTAAAATATCTGAAAAAAGAGGTTTGGTGAATACACAGTATTTTGATGTAATCCATAAGAAAAAGTTTAATGGAGGGAGCCAAGTGGGAGGATCTTTTCTACCATCCACTAGCCTGAAAATGTGTCTACCAGAAACTGTTGGACAAACATCAAATTAAAACCAAAATTCTATTAGGCAAAATTCACAACATTAAATAACCAACAATGAAATTTAAATAATTAAGCTTTCAATTATGTTTGTGAAATTTTCGAATTTCCATTCTTCTGAAGTTATTAAAGCTTAAAACTGCATTGAGACTTTAGGGATACACTACATAGATTTATTTCACAGAAATTAATTTAATGAAATTAGCATTTTCAACTCAACATATTGTAGTATATGCCAAGTATAAGAAAAATATCCTTTAATAAGTACCTCTCAACTACTTATAATTTCAATTTTGTTAATAAGTTATCAGAACAAGAGCTTGAAATGTCAAAACTGTCATGATGAAATACTCTGATTTCTGGACTTTTGTTGTTGTTACTTATATGTGAAATATGTAAACACATATTTCAGCAAATACAATTACATTTCACTGTTTTGAACATTTTCCTTCTTTAGCCCAGTCAATATTTACATTGTAACAAGAAATAACCTAAAGAAGGGATAAATACTTAATCTCTGAAGTAAGATGTTTAAATTTCACAAAGATGGACAAACATTTTCTCTCCCAAATGTGGATAATATCAGGCAATAGTTGTATCTAACTGTAGAATGCATTTTGTAAAAAAATAAGTCATTTGGTTAAAAAAGGGCCATTGTAATGATTAAAGTATTTATGAGCATTATTAAATTTCCCACCAGTATATAAGGGTTCTAATTTCCCTGTGCCCTTGCCTCACTAGTTATTAACAATTTTTTTTCAATGTCTGATATTATTGGAAGTATTTGCTTGATCAAACTCACTGTCAAATTATCTCTCCATAGAATATTCTTTGGAGATAATTGGCAGATTTAGGAATCTGTAATCAGGGCAACTGAGGTAAATCTAAGGCAGCCTAGAAGGCTGCTGCACTCTGAATATAGAAGCCAAAAACTTTCTAAATACAACCATGAGAGCCACTTGGGCAAACAGCCCTAGGAGGTAAAAGACTTCACTCTGGAAACTGGTGTAGACAGAGAACCCCACCACCCCCCATCATCCATGAGGTCATCTGCTCTCTCTCTACCTCAAACAAAGATGGTGGGATCATAAAGAAAGAAGGCTGAGGGGGAGGCAAGCTATGTAAAGGACTATGCACTTTCAGCCACAGGAGAATAAACATTCCTTTATTCTATAACTTAATAAAGTACAAATTTAACTCACATTAGGCATTTACTTTTCCCTCCCTCACCAGACAAAAGGTACTTGTGATACACAGTATATCAGAAATAGACAAAATACAAAACTGTATTCTCTGATTTGCAGTGTGAGGTAAAATCTGCAGGCCTCTAATACTATGCTCTCTAAACTTAGAAGAAAGACTCTGCAGTGGCAAGCGTAACCCTTTTTACCATGCATTATAGTGATCCTTGTGGATATTGTTTTCACTGTTAATTAACTCTAGTTTTCTGGCACCAAGGAGAAATAAGATGATAAATACCTTGCTTCATATTAAAAACAATAAAATTTTTACAATAGTGCTTTAATTTGCAAACTTTAATGTGCAAAGAATTCACTTAGGCCTTTTGCTGAAATGGGGATTATGCTTGAGAGCCCAAGAATCTGTATTTATAACAAGTTTTTAGGTGACATTGATGCCGTTGGTCTATTGGACAAACTTTCAGTAGTAAGGATCTACAGCAGGTGGTTCTAACTAAATGATACAATTAGAATTGTCTGAGGAATTGTTTCTAAATGCACATGGCTATTGCCATCTTCTCTCCATTCCTCACTTCTCTAAAGAGAGCTTAGGGTTTATTAATGCCCTCAGAGATTGAGTCAGGGAAATAGATAGTTCAACCAAAATAAAAATAGGTAAAAATGCCCAAATGATTCTTATTTGAAAGATTTTATTTATTTCTCTCCCCTCCCCCCCCACCCCAGTTGTCCTGTTCTCTGTGTCCATTCACTGTGTCTTCTTCTGTGTTCACTTCTATTCTTGTCAGCGGGCACCGGAATCTGTCTCTTTTTGTTGCGTTATCTTGCTGCGTCAGCTTTCTGTGTGTGCGTGCCACTCCTAGGCTGACTGAACTTTCTTTCGCTCTGGGCGGCTCTTCTTTTTTTTTTTCCCAAAGATTTATTATTTATTTATTTATTTATTTATTTAATTCCTCCCCCGTCCCCTGGTTGTCTGTTCTCTGTGTCTATTTGCTGCGTCTTGTTGTCTTGTTTCTTTGTCTGCTTCTGTTGTCGTCAGCAGCACGGGAAGTGTGGGCGGCGCCATTCCTGGGCAGGCTGGCAGGCTACACTTTCTTTCGCGCTGGGTGGCTCTCCTTACGGGTGCACTCCTTGTGCGTGGGGCTCCCCTATGCGGGGGACACCCCTGCGTGGTGGCAGGGCACTCCTTGCATACATCAGCACTGTGCATGGGCCAGCTCCACACGGGTCAAGGAGGCCTGGGGTTTGAACCGTGGACCTCCCATGTAGTAGGCGGATGCCCTATCCACTGGGCCATGTCCGCTTCCCCAGATGATTCTTATATAACCCTTCTTCATTCTGGGGGTTTAGAACCATTGCTTGATATTCTTAGAAATTTTGGGGGATTGAATTATGTACCCCAGAAAATCATGTTCTTAATTCTAATCCATTTCTGCGGGTCTGAACCCCTTGTAAATAGGACCTTTAGAAGATGTTATTTTTAGGTAAGGAGCAGCCAACTCAATCAATTTGGACTTTAATCCATATTACCAGAGTCCTTTGTAAGTAGAATGAAATTCAGACCTAGAGAACGCCACAGCCAAAAGCTGGAAGTCAATCCAAACTGGAAGAATAGGAGAGTATATCCCATGTACATTGCCATGTGGAAGAAAAGCAAATAATCCAAGGATTTCCAGCAGCCAGGCTGGGAGACAGCATTGTCTTGGTGATACCTCAAGTTTGTATTTTTCCTAGCCTCAAAACCATGAACCAAAAAATCTTCATTGTGTAAGCTCACCCCTTTTATGATATTTGATTTAGCAGTCTGAAACTATGACAGGAGTCATGCACAAAATCCTCAGATTCTAAATGTGAACCTGTAATTACGGAACCATCAAGTTTAAAATGGCTTTGCTAAATTTGGAATGAATATAGAGTGGTAATTTTGATTTTGATAGAATGATAAATTGGAGATAGGCTCCCTGGAATACAGAGAAATGCTCCAGATTTTCAAGATAAATGCCAATCTCGTTAAACTTAAAAAAAAAAAAAAAAGCATGAGTTTCACTAATATTCCATCGTTCACGTGATTCTAATTGTAACCACTGTGGGTATGTTAATGGTTTCAGCCTCATATATATTACAATGACATTCAATGATAAATTAGATTATTCACTCACAACTTTATTTAGGAAGAAAATTATTCCCATTAGAAACTTCTCATTTTCCTCCATGGAGTAGTTGTGCATTTCCTAGGAGAAATCACTTGGTCAATACCAGCAGTCTGCTTCAATTTCCTACTATCCAGGGATTCTGAGATTCAAACATCTGTGAAATTTCCAATGGCTTCTTCATGCCAGCGGAAAGTAAAAATGTTCTTGCTTTGATGGTGTTTCCAGATGTTGTTAATGCTGCACATATGGCAAGGGCTATTCTCTCCTAATAAGCTGATGTTTTCAAAGAGCCACACTAGGCAACTGGAAAGCAACAAACCCTGAAATCTATCTATGGATTGGATTTATCTGAAAAGCACTTACCTTCCTGACAACCAATATATTTTTTCCAACACCTATATATAAGACTTTACGCAGTCATAATGGTGAAACAATTTGTAAACTACCCTTGCTTTGTGGCCCAGGGAATCAACTTAATTACTGAACAGAAACCTTGGTTAACGAAATTTTTCTTTTGAAATTGTGTTGTTACAGACCTTAAAGATTCAATATTGGGAGATATTTCAGGGATATATAGAGGTGGAAAAGTGAAACTGCCTTTGGTTTGAATCTCTCCTTTTAGAGTGACCCTTTCTATTGCTAACTCAAGTGTTCTGTTCAGTTAATTTTCTTTGAATAGCATTTTTAAAAAAAGATTTATTGTATTTATTTATCCCCCCCCCCTTGCTGCTTGCTTGCTGTCTGCTCTCTGTGTCCATTCACTGCTCATTCCTCTGTATCTGCTTGTTTCCCTTTGTTGTGTCATTTTGTTGTGCCAGCTGTCTGTGGGCAAGGGCCATCAGCTCTCTGTGGGCACTGGCCAGCTTGCCTTCACAAGGAAGCTCTGGGAAGTGAACCCAGGGCCTCCCATATGAGAGATGGGAGCCCAATCGATTGAGCCACGGCCGCTTCCCTGAATAGCATTTTAATAGAAATAAATGAAATTTCCTGGATGGAAAGTAATGTTAATCACTTTCAGAATAATATTTTCAATTTCTATAGCAAATTGTTTAATTGATGATGCTATTATCTGTTACCTGAACCAGTGAAGTATTCTCCCAAACTATTTACAACCAGTTTTTCTCAAAATATGGTCCCAGAACCACCAACAGCTGCATTACCTGAAAACTTGTTAGAAATGCAAATTATTAGCCAATATCTAAGATCAACTGAATTAGAAACTCTGATATTACATCTACCTTTCTGTATTTTAACAAGCCTCAAGATTATGCAGATGCAAGATAAAGTTCTAGAGCCACTTCAACAGGATATGGTGCTCTAATAGAAGTCTGAACAACTGTGATGAGACAAGAAAAGTTATCTTTAAACTATATGATCAAAGATTACTTCAAGGTGGAGATGGAATTGAAAGAACTTAAAAAATCTATTAAAAGTTGAGGAGGAAATGTGGCAAAAGAAATAAAGGGTGTCAAAATTTAAAAGAACATCAAGCACTCAGAGGAATGCATTGCATGTATGAGGCATGAGAAGAAAATCCGAGTGGTTCAAGGGTAAGGCTACTTACTGGGGAGCAATGATAGGGAAGACGGGAGAAAGATGGTAGGGTTAGCTTTGTGAAAGGCTGAATTTTTTCCCTCACAGCTAGAAAGAAGCCAGCAGAGGTTGTCAAAGAAGAGTGACATCATCACATTTGCTAACTAGGAACATAATTTTGACAACAGTGTAGCAGATTGAGTTATATGGGAGGTGAGAAAGAAACCAGTTAAGCAGTTATTGCAGTATCAATTTGAGAGCCAATGAAGGTTTAAATTATGTTTATGGCAACCAAGATGGAGAAAAGGGGCTGGTTTTGACAGAAATTTCTAAGGTAGTATTGTGTCCAATTAATATAAGAAAGAAAAGGTCCCCTTTTGCTTAAGATATAGAAGACAGCAAAAAATTGTTTGACCATCCTAAGCATAAGAAAACACTAGATAAACTATAAAGCATACTTCTCTTAAAAGTCTCAAAGAATGGTAGACACAACTAACTAAATTCAAGAGAGGTACAAATCCTACATAGATGAGCAAAGAGTGAATGCACCTTACACTTAGAACTGGTTGAAAGTAAAATATTAATTAAAGATATACCATGGCAACATCAATCATGAGAAAGCTAAGGAATTAACCAGGGACAAGCCAGGAGAATGAAACCACACCAATAATTTGAATGGAAATTTTCATCTGAAGAAATCTAGCTAGAAAAGTTTGAAGTTACTAAAAGAAATAAAAGAATTATAAGGGCAGAGAGTAGCTATTATCTCTAGGCTGAGGGAGAGTGAATAGAGAAGGAACTACAAATTTAGAAGAGCCCCACAAGGCTAAGTAAGCCTGTTGGGGCAAGGCATACTTACCCCAGGAAAAAAAATGCAGCCTACTAATGATGGAGAAATTTTCCACAGGGTGTAGGTGAGGAAGAGCTTGTTGTAGATATAGGCCAAGCTCTCAGAATGAGTGAAAGGGTTTGCCACAAAAGGTGGTAATTAAAACCTTGTTCATGTGGAATAGAACAAGAAGAGAAGATGCTGGTGAAACACTATGGAAAAAGAGGCCCATTGTATTTAGAAAGAATGGTCAGATGGAAGAGAAAGCAGCAAAGTGCTGTTTTAGAGATCAGAGACATATAGAGCATAACATCTTCAGTATTTTTAAAAACTGGCCAGTGATATCTATTATGTATATATGCATGCACATATATGCCTATATATTAGATATATATATATTTGTAAATGTGTATACAAATAAATATATATTGTTGATTTTTAAATATAGTCACAAGGTAATAGGGAAGTTCTGATTTGGGTATTCCTTTAACCTGAGTGTCACTCAAACTTATGTTATTTCTCATTAAGCTCAAGCTTTAAAAGATGTAAACAAGCAAATTGATTATAATGTTTTTTCCCCAGGTCTTCCCAACAGATCAGGAGGTTTTTTTTAATGAATAGGAAGACTCTCATTGGTCACTATACTGGTTAGAGAATAAGGAAGGGAAGGAAAAGGGAAAAAAAGTGGGGAATGGGTAACGAGGGGAGACTGCCCAGCAAAAGCTTAGCATGGGCACACTACTGGCAACGTTAGAGGCAGAATGAGGGATGCTTTTAACCAAATGTGCTGCTGTCATGACTCCTAGAGCAGATATGGAGGTGTGCCAAGACACTTTTTGCATCTGGGAATCATTTCATCTCTGATGGTCAGACCACCTATACATCTGATTAGTTGATCTTCATTGTGCATTTTATATGGATATGCAGGAGAAATATGACTTACTTTCCTATTAAATATAGTAATTTATATTTTTTACTCCTGTGTAATGTTGGAAATGGGTGGTACGGAGAGTAAACTAGATTCATTAAGAAAATACACAAATCAGGGAAATATAATCAAATAAGAGGAAACGGGGAATAGGTCATAATGTGAAATATTGTTTTGCTGGGTTGTTTTAATTCTATGAGTCACATAATTATAGCATAGTGGAAAGAGCACTGTATGGACTAGGAATCTAAGATTCTGGTTTTTACTTCAAGTTCTGTCACATCCTTTTAAATGTAAAACCTTGGTCAAGTCACATTTCTTTTCAGGGTCAAACTTAATTCACAGGTGAAATGTGGGGGTTGGACTAGGTGCTGGAAAGTTAGATATCCATGTGTAAATAAGAAGATAGTTATCTAATTTATTTTCGGTTGCTCATAAAATTTACAAATACTTTTTCAAGCAGGAGATTAGAGAAAAGTTCTTACAGTTTAGACAGGAAAATGCCTAAGGGACACAAGTGTTATCTTCTGTAAACATGTCTGGAGTAAAGTGTCTGGAATCAAGAATCAGCCAGAGGGAGAAGATGTGACTCAAGCTGTCAAGCGCCTGCCTCCCACATGGAAGGTCCTGGATTTGGTTCCTGGTGCCATCTTAAAAAAACAAACAAATGCAAACAACAAGTAAAACTAATGATAAAAACAGCTCAGGGAGAAAGTGTGGCTCGGTGGTTGTGTGGGCTTCCCATATACGAGGTCCCAGGTTCAATCCCGGTCCCCTGTACCTCAAAAATAAAAAAATTAAAAAGAATCAGGCAGATTTTGATGGTGACAGTGATTATAATTGGAGATTGGTCCTTTTAAAGGTGGGTGACATTTCCTTCATTTGTGCTTATATACTTCTATGATAGCTGCTAAAGACTATATTGAAATATACTCCTTTATTCTGAAAGCCTAGGTGTTTATTTGAATTACCAGTGTATCCCTAGTACATGGTACTGTGCCTAAAGAAATCTATATTTGATAAGCTAATGAATTAATAAATACTTAGCTATGAAAAACAATGTCTTATCAGCCATGGACCTTAAAAAAGCAATTTCTGAAACTTGGACAGTAAAACAATACCACATTTTCTATTCCTTATTCTCATCTTTCTCCAAATATTTGAAGACAAGTTAATAATTACTATTTTTAAGTTTTTGCTATATGTCAGACATATTACCTATCATATACTAATATTCTCATTTAATATACATCATAATCCTGCAAATATCGCCTCCCATTGTAAATAAGAAAAATGAGCCTCCAAATTTCAATTAATTTGATCAAGGGCCTATTTGATTCCAAATCAGGAATTATCCTGATTCCTTTTCCACCATAATTGAAGCTAAAATACATTTCAGCTGTCAAGGAATTGTCAGTTTTTGCCTCTTGGATTATTACATGGTGCTGCACCTGTCCTAGATGCCTAGATTAGGCCTTTACTTAGAACCCCCTGGCCTTTTCTAGTCCAGCCTTATTTATCAGCAAGTGGCCAGGAAAATTTCTTAAGTTAAGGCAGCAAAGAATTTACAGGAGGATCTTGTTAAATGAGGTGATCAAGTAGTTTATTTTTATAGATGTGTTATATAGTTAGATCTGTCTAATCTGTATTTATATAAATCACTCGATATAATAAAAGGAATTCTTCTGCTAAGATTAGGCTCAGTCTTTCTTATTTCCTCTTCTTTTTTAGTTAACTTTGTGAAAAGAACTCCAATTTACAAGATGGTTTTAGCAGTGACTCCATCGCCAATTTATTGTATGACCTTATAAAGTTAATCAAATATTTAGCTTGATTTTGAGTATATATAAATTTGCAGTTGAAAATGACATCAATTTTTATAATAAAATATATGAAAGCTTGAAAATGCTTGGAGGTATGGGATAAAATGCAAATGTCAAAAATCAGTTTCATTTTATGTAACTGTCATATTGATTTAAATAGATGACCTTATTCTGTGTCCACAGACTTTTGTTTTAGGATTTAGTTGGCCTTTTCCCATGAGAACAGGTTGAAGAAAATTTAAATTAGTACTACACATCTGGATCCATCAAAAGCAGTGAACTGAATCCCCTTGGTAAAATGCAAAATGCCTTTGTTTTTTCATGTGATATCTAAAAGTTTGCCCAGTTAAAACCACTGGGAATGCTATAGGAGAGCATGAGAATACTTACCAGCTAAAACATGGAGATTGCTGTCTACTAACATTGGCTGTAAAATGCTTAATATTATTGTAAAGAAAATTATCGCATGAATACTGGTACTACAGAGATATCTTTTGGAATATTTGTGAGTTTTATGGTTATAGGTGAAGTAAAGTTGTCAGGTGATTGATTGCTATGCTTTATCATATCTGCTATGGCCATGTAATTTGAAAGAGTTCTACGCAGTTAGGAAAATCTATAGACTTTTCTAGCTTCCTTTTGTACCACAATGAGCTGTTTGGGGTTTGGCACTTCTTTGTAATTTCCTATAGGGTGAAATCAAAGGTGAATCATTCTGTGAGTTAAACAGAATAGATTTTTGGCTGTGTATAAACACTACTCCAAAAGTGACTATTCTCATTGAATTGACTGATCAATTTGGTCCAACAACAAATTTGAGTATTACCTTCCTTTAGTACATTTATTGTGGTCTTATCTAGCATAGCTAGATAACATGAAACCTGGAGTCAGACTCTCATATCCTGCCTCTTTGAAAAATAGCAGTTATCTTATTTTGTTGTTGTTTTCTCATATATAAAATAGAGATACCTATCTCTTAGGGTAATTGAGAGAATTAATGGACTTGAACAGTGCCAGTCACTAAGTAAGCCTATTAACTTTTGTTTTATCATCATAATTGTATGTGTGTGCCTGAATATATTCACAAACAAATTCTGGTATAAATTATTTATATAAAATAAAAGATTACTTGAGATTTCAATTTAAAAACTATATAAATTAAATAAAAATTTAAATTAATTTACTCAATTTGACTGGTTGCTTAACATCAAGAGAACAAAAATAACCAGATGTTTGACAACCAATGATGGTGTCAACTTGCCACAAAAAAGTCAATTCAATTAAAAAATGTAATTATTCATTTCTATGTTCTGTTTACATAGAACCAGCCATTTAGTTTGGCCACATTTTTACTTAATTGCTTAAATAATTAGACTGTGGGTAGATACAGCCTAGAATGGTCAAATTTGATGCTACTGACTGATTTGGCTGTTTAGATCTGTCATGATTCATTAACCATAAGTAGCAACAGAATGATTTCTGGTTTCCTGCCACTCAGAGGACCATGTACTTAGGTTGCAGAAAATTTTAACAGAAAGAACCTTTTGTTGTACTATCTAATAGTACTTCGCCCATGAAAATATAATACGCATTTCTTAAAATTGAATATTTATTTCCAGTTTGGAGATTATACATATGCATATACACACACATATATCATATATAATGTCTCCAAAATGGTACACAAATATAAGTGCATTACATATATCTCTTCTTATTACGTAAAATAGTCTCATAAGGGTTGTGATAAATTGTAAGGAGTAGAAATTTGCTTACTATACTACTGTCTGCCTATCTATCTTTCTATCTACTTTCATCTATCCTGTGAAGACATTTTTTGATACTTAAAAGGCAAATACTTGTATTTACTTCTTTAAATAACATGGTAATGTGATATTCTTTTCATTTAGAATCATACAAATAGGGTAATTATTATCAAAGAAATAGAAATATATGAAAAGCAATTTACAGAATTCAATTCCATACAATAAAACTTATCACTAAAGAGAAATCAAATATGTACAACCCATTAATTCATATTTATTTCTTAAAACAATTAGCCTTACCACTGGAATCAATATGTAATTATTTATATTGTCCCCAAACTATTCCTGACATTTTTTGATATAGAGTGTTATACAAAATAGATAAAACCACGAAGGTATTTCCCTATACCAAAAGCTTGAAGGAGAAATTAGATAGTTTGAAAAATCATTTGTATATTAACTTGTTTCAAATGAAATTTATAAGAGGGAGGAAAGTTCCAGGGAATAAGAAGCCCAATTATAAAAGAGAAACTCTTGTGCAAGTGCAGGTTTTGTATTTTTCTTTTTTTCTTTTTTGTTATTATTTTTGTTGTTCTTTTTCTAGTAAATCATCAAAAAATGCAGAAAGCTTTTATAGTTGTATTACCAAAAACATATCAAAGTTGTATTCCCAAAAAACATGTCTTCCCTTATTATTTGAAATATTCTCATAAGGGGTGTGATAAAAGTGAAGAGTGGAAATTTTTTTCCTGTACTGCATCTTACCTAAGCAGGAAAATAATTTCTTTTTACTGAGAAATATCTCTCATCTCTTCCCAGTTTGAAGAGACAGTCATCTTTGGTGACCATCATAACCCCCAAGTGGACCTGAGGTGAGAAAAGAATATCATTTAAGCAGAGTTGCTTTTGCTGTGCTTTGCTTCAAGGCATGAAATAACTGGTGAGTCTGTACCCTTTTACCTTTTCAGCTGGAGTTGAATGTGTATGAATCTGATGTTTCAAAAATATTTATGATAGATGACTTGGGGCCTGATGCTGCAGCCCTCAGGCAGTCAAAACTCCAATTGACTTCAGTGGAAACTTTACCTGTCTAGGTACAACTGACTTGTGCCTGTAGGGTAAAAAGAAGAAGTTAAATGAAGCACTGCTTCATGGCTTCAGGAACTACAGGCAATCACAAAAAAAATTTTCCATAACAGGAGACAGAAATCTGTGGATGTTTGCCTGTCTGAGAACTTTAATTGACAAAAATAGCCTGATCTAATAAGAAAAGAGTAATTTTGATTGATTCTCTTCCACTTAGTCATGAACATAAAAATCTGTATATCTGAGTAGCTAAGTATAATGCAAACTTGCCAACTCCCCTCACTTTTTAATTCTATTTTTACATCAAATGATTTTGATAAGTATCCATAAAGAGTCAATCAACTTTCCTGGACCCCTAGACTTAGCAATTATAGGGCTCAACGAGAGAAATATAGTGGATATAAGTTAAAGATCAAAGATTATTGCATGAAAATTTAAGGAAGTTTTTCTATTCAGGGAAATAAAGACAAACTGAGATGGGGCACGTTAGAAATCTATTCGTCCAAACGCCTCATTTTGTATATGAGATAACTAGGACTGAGTGATGAGAAGACTACCTTTCCACCAGACTGTAATGATTTTTTCCTTTGCCACTACCCAGATTCAACTGCTCTGCCCTTCCCCACCCTGCTTAATTAACTATTTCTGGGGAAGATCTTCTGTTTTATTTGTAGGGATATCAACCAAACTGAAAAATCAGGCAATGAATTAACACTTTTCAAGTTATAATATCTCAAACTCATTTTTCTTACCTAATAAATAGTGTTTATTCTAATAGAACTGCTTCACGAGAAAACAAAACAAAAACCCATAGCATTGTGCTTGGTGAGCCCTTTTCTTTCTTCTGTAACATCTCCTTTCCTCACTTCAGATGCCAGTACCTTCACGCTGCCCATGCCAAGCCAAGTGAGACTCATTAAGGCCTGAGATGCCCCTCGATGCTTCAAATGTGTTGGTGTAGAAGTATTCAAACTTGTTTTTATTACCCAAAGCAACAAATGCACTGCAATTCGTGCTTACACAAACACACATGAAACTGAAAGAGCATTTCCCGCATTAGTACTTAACCTTCCTATGTGCAACAAATATAATATTTTCTATCAATTGCAGTCCTATTCTATTCTATTCCTTTTAAAACTGCTGGGGATGTCCAACTAAATTGATTTCATAAGCCACTAATGAGTTGCAACTTATAAACACCATACTACTTTTGCAACTGATAGCTTAGTGAGTTATGTTTGTTGGTAACACATTTGCAATTTTAAATATGATATCAGGAGTTCTGGTATTTTGTATGAAGTGATAATCTTAACAGTGTGAGTTTAAGTGCCATGGGACAATAGTGGAAAGAAATTTGAGAGAAAGGTGTTTCTTTCACTGGTGCCCTACATTTAGTTACTCATAGATGTTAAGTTCTTCATGATCATTGGTGAGGCTTCTCCATGTGATATTTCAGATCTTCAGGGATATTAAACATATTTAACCTGGAATATGTAGACACAGATATCAAGGGGGATATGATTTACTCAGTATTTGTTTTTTTATTGAGATCACTGCCAAAATGACAACTCAGATAACTTAGAAAACTTATTTCTCAGATGTGGGCTGGCTCTAGCAGTTCTAACAGTCTGTGTTCTAATGCTCTGTGTAAAATAACCATAAATTAAAGCCAGACCCCGTTTTTTTATTCCAAGGTCTCTGTGGATACTCTTTTCTTTGCCTTGGCATCTTTTCAAGTCGTTAGCTGAATTATGGAGCCTAAAGAAGAGGGAAATGTCTTAGAGAGTAAAAGAATATTTTTCTATTTCACATTTGTTAGAAGGTAGACATCTGAAGATGAGAGAGGCTTTAAATGAAGGAGTGTCTAAGTCCATATCACCAATACTTCCCCAAACCAAGGACATAAAGACCAATCATCAGCCATGAATAGACCAGTTGCTACATCAGCCATCTTCATGTTCTTGAGATTTCCACAAAAGTTCAACTAATATATTGGAAGATATATGAAAATAGTCAAAAGTATTCATCTAAGATCTAATTTATTTACCCAATGAACATTTATTGAGCACCTATGATATACCTGGTAATGTTGTAAATGTGAAGTGCTATGGATTAAAGGATGAATAAAATATACTTTTGCAGAGTGAATTGATATTTAGGAGGAAAGAGGTTTGGAAGATGCTTATAAATATCAACTTGTCACCAGGCTAATTCTAATATTGACATCTCTTTGCACAACAGCCAAAGACAGTAGTTTCATTTCTTTACAGTCATGCTTTGCTCTGAACTGCACAATGCTGCTAACAGAAAAAGACTGAGGAAGAAAATCAAGCCGTAATAATTTTATTTTATGATGAAAATTAGAAAGCAATCTTTAAAATTATTTTGCTATCAAATTAATTAACTTAAAATAGCAAGTATGAAATTCTAAAGTTTCTCAGGACCCATTATTCAGAATTCATTGTCCATCAAAGCATTTAAGTGTGCATTTTAGCAGTATTAAATGAGGAAAATAAAGCTTAAGAGAGTGCAACTACTGATAGGAGGTATAGGTAATGTTTCCTAGGGGGAAAATACATTAATCATAAGAAGAAACACTTACCATAAAACATTCCAGAAGGGAGTGATTGGAATTATGTCCCCTTCCGTTGTGTTTACAAAATGTGTAAACAGCCCGCCAAATCAGTCCTGATTTTTAATTGCACATAATAAAACAACCACGCAGCCAGTGATAGTAACATTCACTTTTCAACTTGCTTTGTATTAAGAGGAGAAAGCTTGAAGTCTTTGTTTTGGTCAATTCTTTCTATAATTTCAACTAAACATATTAAGGTTGGTTTTAGTTTATAGATTTTATATAGTATTCGTATCTATTTCTGGTTGGAAAC
The DNA here is from genome assembly GCF_030445035.2 of Dasypus novemcinctus. Taxonomy (NCBI): domain Eukaryota; kingdom Metazoa; phylum Chordata; class Mammalia; order Cingulata; family Dasypodidae; genus Dasypus; species Dasypus novemcinctus. The sequence continues at coordinate 66,601,400 of NC_080683.1, read as the reverse complement.
AGTCATTTTATTGATACCTGGGACTTTAATTGTATTCAGAGCTGTCCTCCTGGAAAAGCAAATTGATGTAATTGCCCAAGACCCTTAGGATCTATGTATGAGGGAAGGTAAAAAGGACAGCTACCAGCTGGTAGCTAAAATATAATTAGTGTCAATATGTAAAATACAATTAGCATCTGCATGCCTCTTGCTCCCAAGACCTGCCTCAGCTCTCTTTGGTCTTCTGTGATACCTCCTTCTTCAAATCATCTACCTGCTGATGAACTGCTGTTCCTGATGTAGGTGGTTATTGGTTAAAATATTCACTGTAACCCAATAGATTTTATATTGTATTTCGAAATTTAACTTTTATAAAGGTATTAAGCCTACAGAACAAGTCCTTTAATGAAATGTGCTGGGTAGATCTCCTCTATAGTTATGGCTTCCCTATGCTACAATGTGAGGATATATTTTAATTTGTTGCAATTAACCAGTGTAGTTTAAAACTACAAGAATATTTATTACCAGGTTGTCACATTATCAAGATCAGAGCTAAAATATTTTGCTAGAAATATATATAATTGTAAAAGAATAAAAGAACAATGTTAAATAAGGAGCTCACAAAAATTGGTTACATTTTGATTTATGTGATGAAAAATAAGAAGCTTGTTTAGTGTCACTGTTAAGATTAAGGAAGATAAACAGCTAACAAATTCTTTTGCTTTGAGAAAAATAAAAAAAACCATTTGTCAATTTAGGACTGAATTGTGCTTTTAACATTTATTTGTGAGCCATCTGTTTCAAAGTTGGAATGTATTCTCTCAGACACATGGGGTTTTAATTAGTTTAGGTTTTCAAGGGGCCCAGGGAAGCCTCTGAAATTATAACATACCTGGGGATAAGACACAAGGCAAATAAACAGGGCCTTTGCTAAGGTTTAGGAGATCGCAGCTTCTTCCTGTTATTGTAAAACGCTCATACATCTCTTGGTTCCTATAAAGAATCTCTTTAATGTTTTGCTCCCTGCCTCTCTTCCTTCTTCCCTCCTTCTTCTGTCTCTCCTCCCTCCCTCCCTCCTCCTTTCCTTCCTTCCTTCCCTCTTTCTTCTTTGTTTAGTAGATTTTCCCATTGAATATTTTTTATTGATTTATATTAGAATTTCCCAAATGTTTTCCTTTCATTTTTTATTCATCTTCGGTTGAATAGCTCTTCCATATACATGAACTTTAAGCTTCTTTCAAGTTAGCAGCAAATAATTTATCTTAAAAACTATAAATACACTGGAAGACTTATCATTTGATGGAATTTTAATGACTCATTTTACAAAGGGAAGAAACCTCATCCTGTCAACTCTCTTCTTTATTTTAATTTTATAATCTAGTAGTTACGTTGTGCAAAGTAGAATTTTTAAAATAAAAGGGAAAATCATAACTCATACAAATATAAAATAAAAATATCAATGATTCTAATGAATAAATTAAAAAGAAAACCATCAAGTAATTACAACAGATTAAGGGGAGAATTCTAAATTCTACACAATTTATAGAGTGGTAAATAGTTCAAATGATGAACGTTGGAGGTAAACCTAAAGGGCACCAGATATATTACACTTAATAATTCGCTCTTACTCTCACTTTCACTTTTCCACTTTATTTCAGAATCTTCCACAACTTTTCCTGATAGAGGCCAGTAACCATTATTCCTGAACTTCAGTGTGCAACAGAGACACTTTGAAGGATTTTATTTCCTTAGTAAGATGTAAGCCATCTTCTAGGATATATGTCTTCTATCAACATAATGTTGAGACCCAGAGCTCTGAAGTCAATCTTTTCAGATCTAATACAAGCTATATGACCACCTGCAAGTCTGTACTTCAGGCTTTTGTGCCTAAACGATTGGTATCATAATATTCACTGTCTTGTATATTTGCTATAGGAATAAAATGAGATAATATGTGTAGAGTTTAAAATAGTAGCTGGCAAATTAATAGGTATTCAGTAAATGCTAGCTTATTACCATTCCATAATGTCCAGGAGTTGGGAACAGGATTACAACAGGAGACATATGACTTGACACTGATCTTACCTTTTAAATAGAGATGTACATTTAAACAGAATACTAATGATTGGATTTAATGTTTCTCTGTAAACCTTTTTTATCTAGTGTTTAAAACCCCATTTTCACATTAATTAGACTAGAGACTATATTTTTCTGAAGACATTCCTCCATGAATAGACATATTTGTTAAAGAACTACTAAGCTCAATGACTTTGAAGTGCAGTATATTTAAAGCAGATGAATGTAGTGCATTTAATGGCAAGGCAGTTCTTGGTCTAGAAATACTTCTGTAAGAGAACTAAAATTTGAAAATAGTCAGAAGCTAATGATCAGTGTCTCTTGGAATTTGGGGTTAGATGTTCCCAAAGGGTTTTACCACATCTTTTATTGAGGTTAAATTGTCATATCTAAAGTATATAATTTATTAAGTTTGATATATATATATATATATATATATATATATATACCGATGTGAAATCATCACCACAAGCAAGATAGTGAATATATCAGTCAGTCCCCAAATTTTCCATTTGCTCCTTTGTAATCCAGTCCCTTTACAATTCCTTTCCCTCTCCCAGGAACTACTAATCGGCTTTCAGCCTCTATAGATTAGTTTGTATTTATATATAGTATATACAAAATATGTAAAGGAAATAACCAATGTATACTTCTTTATGTCTGGCTATATTACTAAGCATAATTATTTATAAATTCATCCATATAGTTGTGCATATCAATAGTTCATTACTTTTATGCTGAACAGTAATTTTTATGTTTTGTTTATCCAATAAACTCCTGATGGACAATAGGATTGTTTTCAGTTTAGGGCTATAACAAGTAAAAAGTCATGAACATTCTCATACCATTGTTAGTAAAGACATATGCTTTCTTATAGCTTGGGTAAACCCCTAGGAATGGAATGATTGATTACATAGTAGGTATATATTTAACTTTTTAGAGAAATGCCAAAATGTTTTCCCAAATAGTTATATCATTTTACATTCCCATCAGGTGAGTAAAAGTTTTCCATTTCCTCCACATCATTGCCTACCCTTGATGCAATCAGGTTTTTAAATAATTTTAATGTATTTTTAATTTAAACCTTCTCATAGATATGTGGTGTTATGTCATTGTGTTTTGAATCTGCATCCTTCTAATGTCTAATCATATTAAGTATCATTTCATGTACTTATTAGTATCCATATTTCTACATTGGTAAACTTTATTTAAATATTTTGCCAATTTATTTTATATGGTGCAATATATGAATCAATGTATTTTTGTTTTTGTTTTTGCACATATATTCCATTATTCTAACTCCATTTCTTGAAAAGGCAATTATTTCTTCATAGAATTGCTAATTTTTCCTTTCCAATAAATGTCTTTTACATATTTTTCTTGAAAGACCGTACTGGCTAGGATCACTGGCACAATGTTTAATCGAAATGGGAAAAGAAGACATCCTTGTCTTTTACTGAGGGAAAAGTATTGTCTTTCAACATAAAGATGCTAGCTTCAGCTTTTCATGAATACTCTTTACCACACTGAAGGAGTTCCATTTATTCTTACTTTGCTGAGACTTTAAATTATGAATGCCTGTTGTATTTTGACAATTCATGCATGTTTTTGAGGCTTCTATTAAAATAATGATATGTTTTTCCATATTCAGTTTGTTAATATTGTTAATATGAGAATAATACTGATTAATTTTTAATTCTTTTTTAATGAGGTGCCAGGGATTGAGCCCAGGACCTCATACAAGCGACGCAGGTGCTCAATCACTGAGCTACACTCACAAGTTATTAATTTTTTAATGTTAAACCAAATTGCTTTCCTGGAATAAACCCCACTGGATCATAATATCTTGTCTTTTTTTTGTATATTGTTGGATACAATTTGAAAAAAAAAGTTTAAATATTTTTCATTTATGTTTATGAGAGCTATTGGTCTGTGGTTTTCTTGTTATTGTCTGGTTTTGATATCAAGATAATCCTGGTCCTAAATGATTTTGGAATTTTTCCCCCTCTTCAATTTTATAGAAGACTGTGAATAATTGATATGCTTGTTTCATTTAAAGTTTTGGTGTAATTCACTAGTAAAGCCATCGAGTGTGGAATTTTCTTTGTGGAAAGTATTTTAACTACAAATTTTAATTATTTAATAGATTTGAGTCTTTTAAGATATTCATTTTCTTTTTGAGTGAGATTTGGTATTTTGTGTTTTTCAAATAATTTGTCCACTTACATAAATTGTCAAAGTTACTGGCAAAATATTGTTCATAATATTCACTTATAATGTTTTTAGTATTGTAAAATCAGTAGTGATATACCTTGTCTGATTCCTGACATTGGTAATTTGTGCCTTGCCTCTTTTTTACTAGTCAGTCTGAATAAAATTTTATCAATTTTATTGATTTTCTCAAAGGCCCAAATTTGAGTTTCATTGATTTTCTCTATTGCTCTTCACTTTTCTATTTTGTTGATATCCAATCTTATCTCTAATATGTCCTTTATCCTGCTTGAGTTTATTTTGCTCTTCTTTTTCTAGTTTCTGAAGGTGAAATCTGAGGTCATTGATTTAAGATTTTTTTTTTCTTATATAGTACTTATTTTCTTATCTAGTGCTATAAATCCCTGCCTCACCTACTCCTTTAATGACATTTCACAAACAGTGTGAGCTTTTGTTTTAATTTTCAATCAGTTCAAAATGTTTTTAATTCACTTTTGATTTTTCCTTTAACTCATTGATAAGGGTAGAAGTATATTATTTAGTCTGCAAATGTTTAGGGATTTTTAAAAATATCATTCTGTTCTTAATTTTCAATTTACTTTCACTTTGGTTGGGAACATTCTTTGTATGAATTGGATGCTTTAACCTTAAGACTTGTTTTATTGTCCAGAATATGGTCTATTTTGCTAAGAGCTTTGTGTATACTTGAAAAGAATGTGCCTTTTTTACTATGAAGTGGAGTGTTTTATAAATGTCAATGAGGTCAATTTGGTTGATAAGAGTTTTCAAATATTCTATATTACTATTTTTCTGTCTACTTGTTTTATCAATTATTGAGAAAGGAAAATCTCTTGTTTCTCATTGTGGATTTTTCTATTTCTCCTTAAGTTTCATATTAGTTTTTGCTGCATGTATTTTAAAGCTCTGCTATTAGATATACATTCACTTAAGATTGCTACATTATCTAAGTGAATTAACTTGTTTACCATTATGAAATGACCCCCTTTATCACTGATAAGATTATTTGCTCTAAATCTAATTTCCCTGATATGAATATCCTTTGATTAGTGTTAATATGGTATATGTGTATCCATTCTTTTCCTTTTAATTTATGAGTATTCATATTTCTTATAGGCTGCATTTTCCTCCATGTGCGTTTTAAATCAAATCTGAAAATATCTTTCAGTTGGGGTGTTTAGAACATTATCTTTATTGTGATTAGTGATATGGTTAAGTTTAACAATCAATTTGCTATATGTATTATTATTTTCCTATCTGTCCTTTGTTCTCATATTTCTGTTTCTGCATTTATTTTGGATTGATTCAGTACTTTATTGAATCTCTTTTGTTAGCACTTTAATTAGGTCATTTTTTTTCTGAATACTTTAGGGTTTATATTATCTATCTTAATCTTATGACAGTCTACTTCAAGAGATATTATTGCACTTCCCAGAGAGTATAAGAAACTCACAAATATCTACTTCCATTTTTCCCTTCCTGATATTGTGCTACTGTTGTCCAACATTTTACATATTTATATATCATATCAACCCAACACTACATTATATTTTTGCTTAAACAGCCAACTATATTTATATAAAAAGAAAAATATTTACATATTTTCCATATATCTATAATTTCTAGTGATCTTCATTCTTTTTTCCAGGTCTGGATTTCCATCTGTGTATACATTTTCACATGCTTGAAAGACTCATCTTATTTATTTTATTCAAGGTCTGTGTGTAATTTCTTTCATCTTTCTATGTCCGAAAAGTCTTTATTCTGCTTTTGCTTTTAAAAATTATTTTAAATGTATTTAATTAATTCATAGACTTTTTGTTTTATTTTTCCAAACAAAAGTCCCCCTTCCACAGCTTTGTTTTTGAAAGAAATTTTGTTTTTGAAAGAAATAAAATGTTTGATTAATATAGTTTTTTCAGCTCTTAAAAATGGTTCTCCAGTGTCTTCAACTTTTCACTGCTTCTACTGTTATTCTTATTTTTTTCTAGTGTTCCAAACTGCCTTTATTTTTTTTCACCTTCTTGATATATAAATATTTTTAATTTATTGAAGTGTATCACTCATACATAAACATACATAAAAAAGTATATAATAATAGTTGTGAACTTATAAAACAAACATATATAACATCATACAGGACTCTCATAACTCACCCTACCACCAATAACTTGCATTGTTGTTAAACCTTTTTAACTGATGATTAAAGAGCATTGTCAAAATATTACTACTAAACAAAGTATTTTCCCCCAACCAATCCTATTATTATTATCTTTATATCATTGATATATGAACATACATAAACAATTAAGCATATAGTAAAAGTTGTGAACTTAGCAAAGCAAGCATGCATAACATCATACAGGGTCCCATACATCAACCCTCCACCAACGCCTTGCATTTTCATGAGATGTTTGTCACAAACTCTGAAAGAATATTGTCAAAATCTTACAACTAATCATAATCCTTATCTTATGTTTGGTGTGTTTTTCCCCCATCCCACCCTATTATTATTTTTAAAATATATTTTTTAATGACAGAAGTTGTAAATTTATAAAACAATCATGCACATGTGCAGAATTCCCAAACAACACCCCTCCATCAACACACCACAATGTGTTGTGTCATTTGCTACAATAAAATAATATCATCTGATTGTAACCATGTACATAGTATACATCTGGCTCACATTTTCCATACTGCCTCAGTATCAACACAGCACATATTTTGCATAAATGCAAGAATATTCTATTATTACTACTAACCACAGTCCATGGGTTACTCCAGCTGTGTTTTTCCCATGCTTCTCCACATTCCCAGTATCCTGCAGTAGTGATGCACATTTGCTCTAGCTCACAAAGAACACTCTTGCATCTGAACCATCAACCATAATTCTCATCCACTTCTTGGTTTACCACAATTCTCATCCACCTCTTGGTTTACTGTGGTATCCAGTTCCTAGATTATTCTCTAGCATTGTGTCAATTGGTATTTACATAACTAGACAGACATTTTCAGTCATATCCCCATTTATAAACTAACTGCTATTCACTGTGTGTTACCATCCACTCTATACATTTCCACACTTTCACAGTAAAGCTAATTGAAAGTTATACATACATTAAACATCAGTAGTCCACTCAGTCCTCCTCTTATCTCCTTTAAGAATCCACCACCTCCACCAGGCCTTGAAGATATTTTCCAATAATTTCTTCTGGAAGTTTTATGGTTCTTGCTTTTATTTTTAGTTTTATGATCCATTTTGAGTAAATTTTTGGATGTGTGAGATAGGGGTTGTCTTTTCTTCTTTCAGCTATGGATATCCAATTCTTTCAAACCATTTGTTGACTGGATTATTCTGCCGGGGAGCTGTGTGAATTTGATAGGCTAGTCAAAAATCACTTGACCATACCTGTAAGGGTCTGTTTCTGAACTTTAAATTTGGTTCCATTGGTCTATTGTGTCTGTCTTTAGGCCAGTACCATGTTGTTTTACCACGTAGGTATTTTGATTTAAAGTCTGGAGATGAGGGTTCACTTTTCATTTTTATGATATTTCTGTCTATTCAGGACTCCTTACCCTTCCAAATAAATATAATGATTGTGTTTTCAATTTTTTCTTTAATGCTGGTGATTTTTTAATCGGGATTGCATTAAATCTGAATGTCAATTTGAGTAGAATTGACATCTTGATGATATTTAGTCTTCTAATCCATGAGCATGGAATGTTCTTCCAGTTATTTAGGGCTTTTTTGATTTGTTTGAAAATTGAGTTGCAGTTTTCTGAATACAAGTGCTTTATATCATTGATTAATTTATTACTGACTATTTGAGTTTTATCTGTCATAGTTTGTTTTCACCACTCTTTTGACACTTGTAGTTACTTTTATTGATATAATATTCATTTCTAGACTCTCTTCCAGGCCCCTCTCTCCTGTCTTTTCTTTTCAGGCTCTAATACACCCTTTAGTATTTCCTGAAAATCTGGCCTCTTGCTTAGAAATTCTCTCTGTTTCTGTTTATCTGTGAATATTCTAATTTTGCCCTCGTTTTTCAAAGACTGTCTTGCTGGATATAAGATTCTTGGCTGGAAGTTTTTCTCTTGTAGTATCTTAAATATATCAGACCACTGTTTTCTTGCCTCCATGGTTTCTGGTGAGAAATCAGCACTTATTCTTATTGGAAATCCCTTATGTGTTATATATTGCTTTTTTCTTGCTGCTCTCAGAATTCTCTTTGTCTTTAGCATTTGACATTCTGATGAGTATGTTCTTAGAGTTGGTCTATTCAGATTTTTTCTGAGGGGAGTATGTTGTCCTTCTTGGACATGGATATCTACGTCCTTCAGTATGGTAGGGAAATTTTCTACCATTATTTCTTCAAATATTCCTTCTGCCCCTTTTCCCTTCTCTTCTCCTTAAGGGACATGTATGACACATATGTTTGCATGTCTTTTGCTGTTATTTAGTTCTCTGAGAACTTGTTTAATTTTTCCCATTCTTTTCTTCTTTTTTTTTTTTGTATGTTCACTTTCAGAGGTCATTTCTTTGAGTTCACCAATCCTTTCTCTGCCTCCTCAAGTCTACTATTATATAATTCCAATGTTTTTTAAATTTCATTTATTGCACCTTTCATTCCCATAAGATCTGCTATTTTTCTATGTATGCTTTCATTTTTCTTTGTGTTCATCCAATGTCTTCTTAATATCCTTAATCTCTTTAGTCATCTCATTGAATTTATTAAGGAGATTTGTTTGAACATCTATGATTAGTTGTTTCCACTCCTTTATGTCATCTGGAAATTTATCTTGTTCCTTTAACTGGCCATATCTTCCTGTTTCTTGGTGTGGATTGTAATTTTTTTGTTGGTGTCTTCACATCTGGCTTAGTAGAGTATTTATTCTGGGTGCAGTTTTTCTCTTTAGTTTAAGGCTTCCTATCTTTTCTCCCTTGCTGATTGTGCAGTAGGAGCCAAGCATGTATTTGGTGCTGTAAGCTGTGGAGGCTCAAGCAGCCCTCATTGCACCATGGACCAATGAAGCTTCTTCCAACTTTCCTCTTTGTCAGGGGTAGGGATAGAGTCACAGCTGTGTGAAATAATCCAAGTGCAAGCTTAGGCTGTAGTTGCCCAGAAAGACTGATGAAGCTTCACATCCCTTTCTCCCCTGCATGAGGCGGGAATGGAGCTGTAGTTGTAGGCAGCAATCTAAGCAGTATGGGTCCAAGATGACTGCAGTTGCCCTTGTAGACTTATGATTTTCAATCTATGCCAGCCAAAGTTACTACAGTTATCTGTATAGGCTAGTTGGTGCAGGGCTCCTCAGCCTCCTCCCTGCCAGAGGTGGGGCTGAAGCCTAAGTTAAGGCTGCAGGCTGATCTGAGTGAAAGAAACTGGATCCTGCTGACACTGAGAGTTTCAGTCAGCCTTGGTTCCCCTCAGGCTGGGGGTGGAGTCAGAATGGTGGCTACTGACCTCTTTCTGAGGTGGGCTGGTTCACACCTCAGCTGTTCCCAGGGTTATCTCTTAGCCAACCGAGTCTACCAATCAGTAGCTGAAATCAGCAGCCAAAAGTCTCCTCCTCCCCTGTTTCTGGAGAATGCAGCTTCCAATTCCAGCCACAGAATTGCTCCCAGGGCAGTTCATGCTGCCAGAGTAGGAGAATCACCAGCCTCAGCGGCTTGACAGTAATTTCTTGGAGAGGCTGGCACAGGTCCCGGCAGATTCCTCCCTGCTGGAGGTGGAACTGGGGCCTAAGCTAGAGCAGCAATCTGATGTGGATGGAAAGAAGCTGGTCCCTACCAGCACTGGGATTTTCAGTCAGCCCTGTTTCCCCTAGTGCCAGGTGTGGAGTTAAGATGGTGGCTCCCAGCCTTTCTGGCTTGGAGAGTCTCAAACTTTAGCTATTCTCAGGATTATACTGGAACCCCCTGAGTTTACTCATTTATAGCTAAATAATGGTGCCCATCTGTCTCTTCCTTCCCTTTTGTGGAAGTGGAACTTTCAATTCCAGCCACAGAATGGCTCCCCAGGCAGCTTGTGCCTCCAGTGGAGGATGGGCATTGGCCTCTTGGGTGTGGAGCGATCTGCTTACAAGTCTTCTCTGCAGATGGGCAGTCTCATTCTTCCATTCCTTCAAGGATGATGCAGGGTGTTCTTCAGGTCTCCTGGAGCCCCTGAACAGGTGCTTCAGCTAGCTCCAGAGAGCTCTGGGTGTTTGCTAACTGCCCTGTAGCAGGAGCTGACTCTAGGAGTTCCTTACTCCGCCACCATCTTGCTGGTTCTTCCCTGCTGTTAATCTTTTTTTTTTAATTTCATTTTTTTAAAATTTATTGAAGTATGTCACTCATTCATAAGCATACATAAACAATAAGTGTATAATAATAGTTGTGAACTTATAAAACAAACATATATAACATCATATAGGACTCTCATAACTCAAAACTCTCCTTCAGGGACTCCAATACATGTCTATTTACCTGCTGAAGTTGTTCCAAAGCTCACTGATGCCTTGATTATTTAAATTTTTTTCTGTCTTTTATTTGTATGGCTATGTTTCCAGTTCATTAAACTTTTCTTCTAAAATATCTAATATGGTTATTTTTTCATCTCAAAATTGTGCTTTTCATGTCTAAATTTCAATTTGGGCTTTTGAGAAATATATATTCCATATTTCTTTTTTGAAAATATGGCATACATTTCTATAATACCTATTAAAATAATTCTATATTAGTGTAGTATGATTTAAAATTTACATAATTAAATATAATTAACATAATAACATATTTATATTATTTATTTTCACAAACTTGTCTTTGTTGATTTTGGGTCTGCATTGAATATTTGATTTATTCCCTTCTTTATGGGTAATATTTTCATGCTTTTTTTACCCCACTCAGCTAACATGGAGGTGAGGAAGGTCAACCACCACACCAGGGAGCATGCCTAGTATTTTTTATTTAATTTCAAGCATTGTGAATTTTACCTTGTTGGAGATAAATATTTTTGTAGTAATATAAATATTCTTGTGCTTTGTTCTGTGTTACAGTTAAATTATTTGCAAATGGTTTTATTATTTCAAGTTGTACTTTTAATATTTGTTAGGTAAAGCGGAGCAGTGTATAGACTAAGGCTAATTATTCCCCATTACTGCAGTTACGATCCCCCTGAGTACTGCATCCAATGTCCTATGAATTATGAACATTTTTCAGTCTTGTCAGTGGTAACAGGTACCATTCCTGGCCATGTGTGTTTGTATATGCCAGCTACTGTTTCCTCAAATTATCTTTTGTATTTTTTTCTCCTCCTGGCTTCAGGTAATTCCTACATTTCACAGAGTAATCAGTAGGTGGCTAAATACTTGAGAATGTTTATCTGCACATCTCCATGTCCTCCCTCTGTGCATTCTCTCCTCCATATTTGTCCTCTATCCTCTCGCCAGTGAAATCTCTCTGGATTCTCAGTTTCATCTCCTTAACTCAGGAGTTAATAATCTTCTGCATGTTTGTGCCACAGCCTAGAATCTGTCTCATGGTATAAAGCTATTCCAATTGCATTTGATTTCTATATCTCATTTATTACTTCCCTTTGTTGCTTAATGTCCAAGATTTTGAAAACCATTGTTTCGTATTTTCATATTTTTTTCCTTTTTTTTGTTTCAAGGGAAAGAATATCCAGTCTCTTTTATTTCACTTGACATGAAGCAGAAATTCATATTTAATACTTGATGTTATATAAAATTAAACTTGTCAATGAGAATCTCTTCATGCATGCTTAAAATAGTTCATTGATTCCTTAAGAAAAAAAATACATATATTTTTAAAGGATTATTTTATTTATTTATTTATTTTTATTTCTCCCCCTTCCCCCCCCCACCCCAGTTGTCTGTTCTCTGTGTCTATTTTGCTGCATGTTCTTCTTTGTCCACTTCTGTTGTTGTCAGTGGCATGGGAATCTGCGTTTTTTTTTTGTGTTCTTTTTGTTGCGTCATCCTGTTGTGTCAGCTCTCTGTGTGTGTGGTGCCATTCCTGGGCAGGCTGAACTTTCTTTTGTGCTGGGCAGCTCTCCTTACAAGGCGCACTCCTTGCATGTGGGGCTCCTCTACACAGGGACACCCCTGCGTGGCATGGCACTCCTCGCATGCATTAGCACTGCATGTGGGCCAGCTCCACATGGGTCAAGGAGGCTGGGGGATTGAACTGTGGACCTCCGATGTGGTAGACGGATGCCCTAACCATTGGGTCAAGTCCGCTTCCCAAGAAAAAATGTATTGATAGAATATTTTGACAAAATCAGCACGGAGAGTTTCTGAGAGACTAATAGCAAACAGTACTTAGGAATTCTAAGTTAGTGAGAGGAACCCTTTTAATTTGAACTAAAAAAAATAGTGCAGTTCCCACATAACAGTATTTATATTGATTGTATATATATTTTTGAAAACAGAAAATGACAGAAAATGAGTACATTTACAAACTTTCAATTTCCTCTATTTTATTAAATATAAGAGCATGTATATACATTCTATAAAAGATAAGCTATTCATTTAATCAACTGTTTATCTACAGATGATTCTTGGCATGAAGTTCAATTGAGAGTCTAATAATTCCGAATTCCACAGAGATCTAAAGTCTGGGAAACATAATTCAGGAAAACATCTTTAATTGATTATATGTAATTGTATATATATTAATGGATAAACTATTTAGCAAATCTTTGTGTAGTTTTTCCATGAAGTTTTATGTAATTTTCTTGGACTCTGCAGAAACAAACCAAAAACACTTTGGGAGGTGGGGCAAGATGGCATCTGAGTGAGTGCACCTCATAATCTCTCCTGCAAAGTGGCTGACTGGAGTTGGAGTCCTGCTGGATCGGGTTGTTTCGGTTGTTTGCAGGGCATGATGTGTCTGGACATTGATTTGGTGGGACAGTGACAAAGGAGATTCTTGCAAGAGGTAGAATTTTGGGTCTCTTGCACAGAGGTCAGAAGTTGTGGGCTGACCCTTCCCCTTGGGTCTGGCAGCCCGGCTGCAGCAATTCCTGAAGGCTTTATTGTGCTGTGGTGTTCCCAGGCCCTGTGTTAACCAGATTGTGGTTCCCAGGTCTGTGTCCCCTAAACACTGGTGGCCCACGCTCCAGAGACTCACACACCTTGAGTCTGCAATATCACGGACTTCCCATCCCCAAATTCACTGTACCCTGAGGTCCATCTGAGGTCCGTCTGAGGCCCTTGATTACCCTAGCCCTTGGTGTTTTGTGTTGTTGTTTTTTTCTCTCTCTCTCCTTGAATATGGAGGAGTGTACCAGCTGACTTGGGGAGAGTCTGGGAAGAATTGAGAGGCAAATCTGCTGAGAAAGCCCAATTTACCTAAGCATCCTGGGATAGGAAACTTGGTGTGGGAGAAAGTGGAGTCAGAAAATCAATTAGACCTCCCCTAGCACACCTAAGAATGAGGGACTGAAGGAGGTGCTATACAAGCTTCTAATAGCATATTTGGGGTTTCTGGTGAAGTATAGGTGCTCTCATGCTGGAAATAAAGAGTCATAGTATCCTTTGTTGAGTTGGTTCAACAAGGACCTACGTGAATCTCCTACCGGACCTCTCAGGCAGCTTTTCTGTTGCCCTGGGAGAGAGAGGAGTGGGGAAAGGAGAAAAGGGAAAAGTCAGATACCTAAGTGTATTATTTAACTTCAAAGAGGATTCCTAGCTTGAAACGTTGGTTCTTTTTTTTTTTTTTTTTTTTTTTTTTGTCGTGGTTGCTAATATTGAATTATCTCCTGGTCTTTTCTCCTATTTTATCTCCCAAGGTCCTTCTTCATTTATTTAGTTTTTTTTTAATCTTTTTTTTTCTTGCTTGTTTCCCCCCCTCTTCTTTCCCCCCTTTTTCTCTTCTCTCTTTTTTCTTGTCTCTCTTTTTCTTCTTTTTTTAAATTTTTTTTTTATATAATAGGTGCCACAGGGAGTGCTTCACACTTGCTGTGTTTCCTCATCCTCCATTTCCTCTTTTCTGTGTGTATTGATTTTGGCCACCTACACTATCCCCTTTCCCCCACATCTTTCTATCCTCCATCATCTACTGTTTCTCTTACATTTCTACCTCCCTTTCTTTGGCCACCAAATTGTCTGACTATTTCTAATACCTTTGTTCTGTTTTCTGTCTTTTATCCACTCTTGGTATTATTGTCTTTCTTTTCTTTTTCCCTCTCTCATGAAAACACTGGCCTTTTAACTCATACTATATTCCTCCCCACATTCAGTTGACTGTCTCATTATAGGTACTCTACTTACGGCTATAACTCTACACAACTTACAAGAGTCTAATATCCATTCTCCTAGATCTCATATTGTTGCTCTGTTAACATTTATTACCAATACTATTTTATACATTTTCTTTTCTTACTCATTTTGCTTTCCCTGGCCTTAATGTTTTTCTTCAAGGTGAACTTAGCCAGCAACAAGAAAATAGAGTAAGAAGAACAAAGAGAAGCCATAACACTTACACATGAACAACAAATAATTAATCCCCAAGACTAGTCAAAGAAGCTAAGGAACTGATTAAACCTGTCAAGATAAAATGATGACCAGACAGCAACAAAAAACTACAAACCAAACCAATAATGAGGAAAACATGGCTGAACCCAATGAACAAAGTAAAAACCAGAAAGGAGAGCAGAACATCAGACAAGTAATTAAAGATCTCAAAATGTATATTAGAGACCAACTTAATGAAGTAAAGGAAGAGATTAACACTATGAAGAAAACACTTGGAGAGGAAATGGCAGGCATACACAAAAAGATAACAGATATGATGGTGATGAACACCACAGTTCAAGAAATCAAAAAAGCACTCTCAGCAAATAGCAGCAGATTAGAAGAGGCAGAGGAGAGAATTAGCAACATGGAAGACAGTATATCTGAAATCAAACAGATAGTAGAACTGCTCCATAAAAAGATAGAAAAAATCCAGCTGGGACTTAGGGACCTGAATGACAATGCAAAACACACAAACATACATATTATAGGCATCCCAGAAGAAGAAGAGAAGGGAAAGGGGACAAAAGGGGTATTGGAGGAAATAATGACTGAAAACTTCCCAAATCTACAGAGAGAGATGTATGTACATGTCCAGGAAGCACAACATAACCCAAGCACCATAAATCCCAACAGGCCCATGCCAAGACATATACTTGTCAAATTATCCAATGCTCAAGACAAAGAGAACATTCTAAAAGCAGCAAGAGAAAAGAGAACCATCACATACAAGGGAGGATCCATAAGATTAAGTGCTGATTTCTCATCTGAAACCATGGAGACAAGAAAGCAGTGGTATGATATAGTCAAGGTACTAAAAGAAAAAATTTCCAACCAAGAATGCTCTACCCAGCTAAACTAGCATTCAAAAATGATGGGGAGTTCAAAATATTCACAGATAAACAGAAATTGAAAGAGTATGCCAACAAGAACCCTGCCCTTCAAGAAATACTAAAGGGAGTTCTGCAGGAAGAAAGAAAAAAACAGGCGGCAGAGTTAGAGGAGAGTGTAAGAGCAACAAAAGAGACAAAAAGAGAAGAAAAAAACAAAATATGACAAACACAAGTCCAAACAAAATATGGCTAACATAAATAATTCCTTGAAAGTAATAACACTGAATGTCAATGGATTAAACTCACCTGTCAAAAGATTCAGACTGGAAGATTGGATAAGGAAATATGACCCATCTATATGCTGTCTACAAGAAACACATCTTATCCCAGGGATTCATGGAGGTTGAAAGTGAATGGCTGGAAAACAATCTTACAAGCAAACAATAATCAAAAAAAAAAAAAAAAAAGGCAGGAATAGCTATATTAATATCAGACAAAATAGACTTTAAATGTTAAACAATTGTGAGAGACAATGATGGATACTACATATTAGTGAAAGGGATAATCTTTCAAGAAGAACTAACAATCATAAATATTTATGCTTCTAACAAGGGTGCCTCCAAAGACATGAAGCAAACACTGGAAAAACTAAGTGAAAGAATAGATGCCTCTACAATTATAGTGGGAGACTTTAATACACCACTATCAACTTTGGACAGAACATCTCAAAAGAGAATCAATAAAGAAACAAAAACTTTGAACAGTATATGAGAGGAGCTGGAATTAATAGATATACACAGATCATTACACCCGAATACAGCAGGATTCTAGTGCACATGGATCATTCTCCAAGGCAGACCATATGCCAGGCCAAAAAGAAAGGCTCAATGAATTCAGAAAGTTTGAAATCATACAAAATTGTATCTCTGACCACAGTGGAGTGAAGCTGGAAATCTGCAAGGTCCAGAGGCCCAGATTTCACACCAAGAAATGGAAATTAAAAAGCAAACTCTTAGAAAAGCAGTGGGCCAAAGAGGAAATCTTAAAAGAAATCAATAACTACCTTGAAACTAATAAAAATGATAACATAATATACCAAAATTTATGGGATGCAGCAAAAGCAGTACTGAGAGGGAAATTTATAGCCATAAATCATACATAAAAAAAAGAAGACAGAGCTAAAATTCAAGTACTATCTGCACACTTGGAGGAACTAGTAAAAAAACAACAAAGTAACCCCACAGGAAAAAGAAAGAAAGAAAGAACAAAGATCAGAGCAGAACTAAATAAAATAGAAAATAAGAAATCACTAGAAAATATAAACAAAACCAAGAGCTGGTTCTTTGAGAAGATCAATAAAATTGACAAGCCCTTAGCTAGACTAAGAAAGAAAAAAAGAGAGAAGATGCACATACAAAAAATAAGAAGAGAAAGGAGATATTACCACTGATCCCACAGAAATAAAGAATATCATAAGAGGATACTTTGAAAAAATATATACCAAAAAAAAAAATGACAATTCAGAGGAAATGGGCAAATTTGTGGAAACACATAAGCAGCCTATATTGATGAAAGAAGAAATTGATGATCTCAACAAACCAATCACAAATAAAGAGATAGAATCAGTCATTAAAAACTTACCAACTAAGAAGAACCCAGGGCCAGACAGCTTCACAGGTGAATTCTACAAAACATTCTGGAAAGAACTAACACCAATCTTGCTGAAACTCTTCCAAAAAATCAAAACAGAAGGAACATTACCTAACTCATTCTATGATGCCAACATTACCCTGGTACCAAAGCCAAATAAAGACACCGCAAGAAAGGATAATTACAGACCAATTTCTCTAATGAACCTAGACACAAAAATCCTCAACAAAATACTTGCTAACCATATTCAACAACACATTAAATGAATTATACACCATGACCAAGTGGAATTCATTCTGTTTATGCAAAGATGTTTCAACATAACAAAATCAATCAATGTAATACACCATATAAACTGATTGAAGGAAAAAAATCACATGATTATATCTATAGATGCAGAAAAAGTATTTGACAAAATACAGCACACTTTCTTGATAAAAACACTACAAAAGATTGGAATATAAGGAAATTTTCTGAACACGATAAAGAGTATATATGAAAAATCCCACAGCCAACATCGTTTACAAGGTGAAATGCTAAAATCTTTCCCTCTAAGATCAGGAACAAGACACGCATGCCCACTATCACCTCTTCTATTTAACATTGTCTTAGGAGTACTTGCTTAAGCACTGAGGCAAGAATCAGATATAAAAGGCATTCACATTGGAAAGGAAGAAGTCAAAATTTCATTATTTGCAGATGACATGATCCTATACATAGAAAACCCTGAGAGGTCTACAACAAAGCTTCCAGAACTCATAAATGAGTTTAGTAAAGTCACAGGTTATAAGATCAAAGCTCAAAAAATCAGTAGCATTTCTGTACACC
Source organism: Dasypus novemcinctus (assembly GCF_030445035.2). NCBI lineage: Eukaryota > Metazoa > Chordata > Mammalia > Cingulata > Dasypodidae > Dasypus > Dasypus novemcinctus. The sequence continues at coordinate 66,583,281 of NC_080683.1, read as the reverse complement.
AATAATGAGCAAGCTCAGGAGGAAATCAAGAAACAAATTCCATTTACAATAGTAAATTAAAAAACAAATACCTAGGAATAAATTAACTAAGGATGTAAAAAACTCATACACAGAGAACTACATAACACCGTTCAAAGAAATCAAAGAAGACCTAAATAAATGGAAGAATATTCCCTGTTCATGGATAGGAAGACTAAATATTATTAAGATGTCTATCCTACCAAAACTGATCTACACATTCAAAGCAATCCCAATAAAAATCAAACACAGCATTCTTGAAGGAACTAGAAAAACTAGCTATGAAATTTATTTGGAAAGGAAAGAGGCCCCTAATAGCCAAAGACATATTGAAAAAGAAAAACGAAATTGGTGGAATCACACTACCTGACTTCAAAACATACTACAAAACTACAATAATGAAAACAGTATGGTATTGGCACAAGGAGAGACAAATGGACCAATGGAACCGAATTGAGAGTTCTGATATAGATCCTCATATGTATAGTCATATAATATTCAATAAAGCCACCAAACCCTCTCAACTGGGAGTGAATGGCCTATTCAACAAATGGTGCCTAGAGAACTGGATACCCATATGTAAAAGAATGAAAGAGGATTACCATCTCACATCTTATACAAAAATCAACTCAAGATGGATCAAAGACCTAAATATAAGAGCCAAGACCATAAAGACTTTGGAAAGCAGTGTAGGGAAGCATATACAAGACCTTGTAATATGAAATGGCTTCATGAACTTCACACCAAAAGCATGAGCAGCAAAAGAACAAATAGATAAATGGGACTTACTCAAAATTAAAGTCTTCTGCTCCTCAAAGGAGTTTGTCAAGAAAGTGAAAAAAGTGCCTACACAATGGAAGAAAATATTTGGTAACCATATATCTGATAGGAGATTTATAACCTGCATATGTAAAGAACTCCTATATCTTAAAAATAAAAAGACAAACAACTCATTTAAAAAATGGGAAAAAGATTTAAACAGACACTTCTCCAAAGAAGAAATACAAATGGCTAAAAAGCACATGAAAAAATGCTCAAATCTCTAGCTATCAGGGAAATGCAAATCAAAACTACAATGAGATACCATCTTATTCCCATATAATATTGGCAGCTATGAAAAAAACAGAAGACTACAAGTGCTGGAGAGGATGCGGAGGAATGGGAACACTCATCCACTGCTGGTGGGAATGCAGAAGGATTCAGCCATTCTGGAGGACAGTTTGGTGGTTTCTCAAAAAACTAGCTATAGATTTGCCATATAACCCAGCAATTCACTGCTGGGTATATACCCAGTAAAACTGAAAACAAGGACACAAACCAATATATGAACACCAATGTTCATAGCAGCATTGTTCACTATTGTCAAAAGTTGGAATCAACCCAAATGCCCATCAACAGATGAATGGATAAATAAAATGTGGTATATACATACAATGAAATACTGGTCAGTTTTAAGAATGAATACATTACAAACACACATGATAACATGGATGAATCTTGAGAACCTTATGTTGAGTGAAATAACCCAGGCATTGAAGGACAAATACTACATGACCTCAATGATATGAAATAAGTAAACCAAGCTGCCTCAGAGAGCTAGAGACTGGATGATAGGTTTAAAGAAAAATGGAGAGTAGAAGAAGGATGTAAGCTGACACCTACATGGGTGAAATCTATGATAAGCTGGAGGCAAGTATTTGTACAAGGAAGGGTTAAAATGGGGGCATAGGGTTAACTTTGGGTGGATCTTTGTGAGCTTGAGGGGGGCTAGGGATGGGAGGATAGGTAATATTGCCCAAGAAATTGGGAGGAGGGTGGGTCAATATATGAACTTAAGAGATTGTTAGGTATTTGGTTGAGAGTATAATGCTGAGAAAACTTTTTCAAAAATATAATAAGGAGGGTTACCTGTTTAAGATGCTTAAAGGTGATAATCCAATGCAGGACAGTCTCCTAGGGAGTATATGAATGCTCATTTTGCCATAGTGGGTTATACCATTGGATAGAGACCCATATAATGAGAGTGAAGGTACACCCACATCCTGGGGAGGACTGATGTTCTCAAATAAAGGGAATTGTATTTCTCGAGAGAAATGGTGGCTACCAGTGCATTAGGGCAGTTGAGCATGTCAAGCCCTCAACATTGTTACAAGTATCTCTGAACATGGTCCTTCAAGCAATGAAGATTGACTATCACTGTGGGCCCTAAGGGGAGGGGGAAAGAGGTATCAAATAGATAGAACCAATGAAAATGTGTGGGCAATAGAATTGTTCCACAAGATTACACAAGGATGGATATAAGACATGTTAAATTACACCAAAAATATATAGGGGCTGGCTGATAGGCTAAAACGTAAATCATAATGTAAAACATAAGATAACTAAAAATTTTAAAAATTGTATAGTCTAAAATATAAACCACAATGTAAACCCAAAGGTTACCTTGTTTGAAAGCTATTGTCTCAATATCTGTACATCAGTTTCAGTAAATATAGTATGAATATTTAAAAAGATTATCGCTGTGGAAGGGAAAAGGGTGTTATGTTGGCTATGTGGGAGTACTGTATACTGTAAATATGAATTACTGTGATCTAAAACTTTTGTGAAGATAAGCTTAATAATTAGGAAAAAAAAAGAAAAAGATAGGATGTAGACACTGAGGAAAAGACGGAAGTAGTTGCAATAGGGCAACACTTATTGCAGTGATGGATGGCAAAACATCAAAAACAAAGCTTTTGCATTTTTAAATTTTTCGATACCCCAATTTATTTTTACCTTAATTTTTCTAAATTAATATGTATTCTATATCTAACCATTAAACTCATAACTGTATTCCATTTTACTATTAATGGAACCTGGCAATATATTGGGCTTCACCTTTGAAGAGGTTTTGGATCACAGAGAGGTTCAGCAATGGCTGGGGAGGAATACTGGTGTGGGATGTTATTGAGAGGGGACACATAGTTGGCAGGGAGTTCTACAGGGCATATATCCAGGGTACATAAAAATGTTTGGATATTTTCATAGTAGTTACAATTAAAAACAACAACTGAGGGAGTGCTGAGTTCCTAGCCAGGGGAGCTCTATCACAGTCCCTAAAGGAACAGCAACAATCCCCCAAGTGCAGCGGCAAAGACCCAAAAAGAAGAAAGGTCCAACAATGAGCCCTTGATACTAATGACTATGCTTGTGAGCCTATGCACTTGAAATAAGAACAAGGCCTAGAGCTGCAGGGTGCCTAAGAGTTACCTCCTGAGAGCGTCCATGTTGCTCAAATGTGGCTAGTCTTGAAGCCAAACTCAGCATGTAAATGTGTTGCCTTCCCCCCAGCATGGGACATGACTCCTGGGGATGAGCCTCCCTGGTGCCAAGGTATTACTACCAAGTACCAACTGATGATGTAACTAGAAAATGGCTTTGAATAAGAGGGTCAACTCGGACCAGCAGAATATCTCAATCTACATATAATACCAGGAGTTAAAAATGCTTTTTGACCTGAATAAAAGGGGGAAATGGAAAGGACAAATGAGTTTATATGGCTATGAGTCTCCAAAAAGAGCCAGGAGGTTATCAGAGGGGTTGCCCTTATGCACACTTCAGCAGAGTCCCAGAGACAGATAAAGTAGATACAACCCCAGGTATTGGTTCTTCTGAGGGCTACAGAGACCCACAGGTTCTGTGGTCATGGCAGATGGAGTTCAGTGCCATGTCAGTTGGCCCTACTTTGGAATTTGTGTTTCTGTGTGATGGAGCTGGACTCATATGTGATCTTTGTCCACAAATCTCTTGTTACTTTTACTGGAAATGTAGTTGGTGCTGGGGTTTAATGTATACCCTGGGGACCTGAATCTCTGGACTGACCATGTGATAGCCAGGTTCTGAGCCTCAACAGATTTGCAACCCCTACACTCTGGTTTGTGGGAGCATTTTCAGGGGTTGGAGTTGTCTTGGGTTGTGCTGCAGGGACAGTTACCAGACATTGTATTTCCTCCCATGGCCCACTGGGTGGACTGTGGGAGAATGTGGGCTATGATGTGGACCATTGACCATGAGGTGCAGTGGTGCTCAGAGATGTAGTCACCAAATGCAATGAATGTCTCATGATGATGGAGGAGGTTGTTGTTATGGGGGGATGAGTGGGGTGAGAGGGGTGGGGGTATATGGGGACATCATATTTTTCTAATGTAACATTAAAAAAATAAATAAAGACAAAAAATGAAAATAACCACTTTGAATATTTTAATCAGAAATATATGATTCAGGTTACACAATCTTCACAGTGAGATCCCTCTGCCCATTCACAGTCAAGTATGGTTACTCTAGTAGTGTTGAGTAGGGAACAATTTCTGGTGTCAAGCAAAGTTTAGGCTAGCCAGTGGTAAAAAAAGTTTGGAACAAAATTATAATTTACTTATCCAGTTTATGTAGTATATGTGACTGTTTAAGAACTACAAAATGAAAAAAAAGGGAGTAAGATCCCCGAAAATGGGGGAAGTGGTAATTTCTTTCTTCAATTTAAAATTTTATTCTGTTTACATCTCTTTTCTTTAAATTAACCCTTAAAAGGATTCTCAAGATTATAAGGGAAATCATCTAAGTAATTAAAACATGCATGTACAAAGATTAAAAGTCAAAGCCAACAGAGAAACAGGATAGACATTTAGACAAAGACAATAAAAGAAGTAAAGACATAAGATTTACTCACAGAACACTTCACATAGGTAACGTAGTCTGTTCCAGGCAAATAGCAATAGAGAATTTCACCTAAATCTTTTAGAAGATTAGGACCAATAATAAATTAAGCAGTAAAAACACAGGGTATACTTGCAAGTCTCCATACTACTCTAAATTCAAAAACAAAAAATCTCTTGCTTAATGCCTATTGAAGCAAAAGCTTTTCCTTTCTCTGCTCTGCTCTGTACTTTCAGCTTTGTAGGTAAATGACCTTTTCCTGTTATTCTCAGATATACTTAGCATCTACGTGTGGATCCTCAGAATTACTTGTTGAAATGTTGATGCTAACATATTTTTAAGTTACATTTTATGATTCTATTTTAGAACATTCCTTTGTTTCTTTATATGTCATTAGTCTTTGGTTATTGGTAGTTTCCTGAGCAGCAGAGCTCTAAAAGGGATGTGGCCTGCTGTCTTACTCTTCTCTGCCTGGGGCTGTCTCAAAATGTGAGATAAATTTTAGGTTTCTTTAGTGTTTCAGTGTATTTTATTTAGTTTTTTTTTTTTCATAAATAATACATATTCGCTGCCTTTTAAGAATTTACATTTTAGTAGGGTGATAAAATAGACATTACAAATCGCAGACTGGAATATTAATATGCGCCAAGAGAGGCACTACATTAAGTAGATTTCCTAGGGAAAAATGGAGAATAAGAAGTAGCACAAAGAAAATTGGTCATATAAAATGCAGTCACAATCAAGGTTCTACCACCCTAAATCTCTGTTCTTTGAGTCAATTTTCTTAAATTTCTGAAATTTAGTTCTTTCATCAATAAAATGAAGAAAACAGTACTTAAGGATGATAAATTAAGATACAAGTATCTAGTAAATACAAAAAGATGTTAGATCTTGTCGTCTTAATTAACAGTATCAGAACTTTCACAAAAAAAATTTTGGAATATGCTAAAAATAGGGAGGAGTTGGTCATATTTAAAAAAAATAATAATATAGAGTAAGGTAATACAGGAAGAAGCATTCATGATTAAAATGGCAGATGTAGGAAAGTGCAAATCAGGTTCAATAACACAAACCTCAAACTAGTTAGTAATATTAAATATACAGGAAGTTCCTGAGAGAAAAATCTGGAAAAGAAGTTTAAATTGAGGTTACATAAAGAAAATTTTTAAATGATAGTTCAAGTCTATGGATGGTATCTAGTTGGCAAATCTGGAGGCACTGAATGCTTAAGCCTCATTACATAAATAACTACAAAGAAAAAACTTGTAATATTTGGTAGCAATGTTATACACAACTCTCATTTATGTATTTGATAGGTGAAGAAAATAAACTCAAATATGGCTGTCTTTTGGCATTACATGGGGAGTATATTTGTTGAATTAGTTGTTCCTTTACATGGCAGTACTCAGAGTAATGTCTAGCATGATTTAACAAGAAAATTTGATGCATGCAAAAAAATACATGGATTTAAGAAATATTTTCAAGTATCTTCTTTCAAAGTAGTAATACTTAACCTGGTTTTTGATGTACAAATTCATTATATGGCTTAACTAATTTTTGTTAGACAAGACTTTTGGCTTAAATCCTTCTACTCATTTTTATGTAACTATATATTGTAGGGAAGAAAAACAGGAAAACTTCTACAGCCCTCACATTTGCACATTATGAAAAGAAAATATCTCTTTAGCTTTCTTTCTATTGACATTTGCTTCCCCAGATTACCTTTTTCAGTCACAATTCCATTTATAAACCAGTTGCTATGCACTATAATGTGTTACTATCAACTGCACACTTTTACAGTCAAGTTAATTAAAACTTCTATGTACATTAAGCATTCATAGTTCTTCTCAACCCTCCTCTTATCTCTTTATAACCTACACAGTGAACCCAGAGGTGGTTGAGAATTGTGGTTAAGGGTACAAATGCCTTCTGTGAGCTAGAGCAAATGTACATCACTATTGCAGGGTAATGGGAATATGGAGAAACATGGGAAAACTACAACTGGTGTAATATAGACTGAGGTTAGCAGCAATACTATAATATTCTTACATAATGCCAAGCTGTACTGTGTTGATAATGGAGGTGTGTGAAAAAAAGTGTGCCAAATGTATGCTATGGACCATGGTTGGTGATAATAGTCTGATGATATCTCATAATCTGTAGCAAATGTCCCACCAGAGTGTGGAGTTATATGGGAACTCTACACATCTGTATGATTGTTTTGCAAGTTCACAATATCTGTAACAAAAATATATTTTAAAAAATAGTATGGGTTGAGGCAAAGTACACCAAATGCAAGATAAGGACTGTAGTTGGTAGTAATATTTTGACAATGCTCTTGCATAGTTTGTAACAAATGTTTCACATCAATGCAGAGAGTTGGTGGAGGGGTGATGTATGAGACCCCTGTGTGATGTTATTCATGTTTATTTTGTAAGTTCGTAATCTTTACTATACACTTATTATTTATGTGTATTCATGTATGAAAGATATACTTCAATAAAAAAATACCATGTTGGATTAAAAATAAAGAAAATAGCTCTAACAGTATGTTGCAATAACCATGACTATCTAAAGACTGTTTTGATAGCTTAGCATGAAAATAGGGAAATACATAATTGAGATTGATATGTTTTAGTGGCTACTAAAAATGGTGTTTGCATATATGAATTCAGTTAAATTTCTTAAAATTCCTGTAAATGAGATATTTTAACCCCATTTTACAGATAAGAACTCCTAAGCATAAAAAACCTTACATATGAAAAGTAAAAGTAGGAGAGATGACATTCCAGGCAGATCTGGCCAACTCAAAACCATGTTGGTTTTCCAATAGCCATATTGCTTCCTTTAATTTTGATCAACATTCATGTTATATTTGGATTACTTAGCTCTCTTGGCCATGAGTTTGCAAACTCTTGGCCAAGAGAGCTAAATAAGTGAATACATCACATATGTTAATATTGATATTTTAAGCTCTTTTGTACGTGGATTATTCATGTGAAGTGATGGGGTTGGAACTTAAATGATCAAATGAGCATTTTTCATCTTACTGGGTTTTACCTCAGTGCTTTCATTGTGAAGCCCAGTCAAACTCATGTACATTTATTGAAACACACTAGCCACATCCCCCAAAATATTAAATCTATAAATGATAATTACTTCACAAGAATTTTCACCATATCATGAATATAAAACTTCACTCTTACGTTATGCAATAAAATACTCTATGATGTTGGGGAAAAAATCTTAGATATTGCTTTTTACTTTATCTTATGGAATGTTTGAGAGTCATTTGTTTTATGGATGAATTGAAACAATATCATGCTCCAGTATCTTAAAAACAAACTTAATATGTACTTTGGGAAATAAAAACCAACAAAATATTTTTCTGCTGACACTTAATTCCACCAAAGTTAAACCAGGGGAGAATAATAGAGTTGTCAAATGACATTGCAATGCAAAAGAAAACTAACATGGTGTATTTTTTTTTTCCAAAAGAACATTCCTTATGACACCATAGTTTAGATAGCACAAACAAGTGCTTAATGCAGTAACAGTTATTGCTTTGTGCTCAGGAGTGGTAAAACAACCTCCACAGATTTGAACCATTCATCAGTAAGAGAAATAATTTAGAAAGGAAGATCACTTAAACATATCAACTTAAGACAGTAAATAAATGGCAGTCAAGATCTTGAGTTGAGCTAGAATCCTATGTAAACACACATACACATATAAATGCACACTTATACACACAGACACACAAATAAATACAAGCAACTCTTAATGAAACTAGAAATAGGCATATTTACAGGGAAAAAGTAGCATGGGCAGAAACACTGAAACAGAAATGTGTATTATTACATATAAAATCAGCTTATTGAGAGGAAATACTTGCTGTAGCAATATATGTTATGCCTTGTCATAGAACTACCACGGCAAGTCTATCATCTCTAATCTATACCTCAGAGACTGCAAATACTAGATCAGTAAAGACTCAGAATGAAGTCATTAATATATTATCATTCCTAAAACAATTATACTCATAAACATTAATACTAAATATCAATCACTGAGGGTCTGGTTAAATGAAATAAATTAAACACTAAGATATTGTATGGTATTCAAAAAAACTCCTGTAACTCATAATAGATAATTCTACAAAGTTACACCAAAAATAGCAGAAACAACAACAACTAGATATGTGTGAGTAGATATAGAGATATATAGACAGATTTCATCTTCATTACTGAAACCAGCCTTGGAATTATCCTCTACAGTAATCATTTCTAAAAAAAAAAACCAATAAAGCACACTTGCATAAAATCATAAACTATTGTACCATCATTTGTCACTCATATCCAAACTCAAGTTAGGGATTCTCAGATTTGCGAGCTCAGGAAGTTTACCAGTTCAGGGTTTTATCTGTAGGTTTCCAAAAACTGAAAGCTGCTCTTTTGAAAGAGAAATTAACAGTTTATTTTGATTGATTATTTCTAGGTCTTTTAACTACTTAGGTAAAAATAAAAACACATTTCTTATAAGCTTATCTAAGTAACCTATTGAAGTAAAAGTGCCAAATAATGCATTTTTATAATAAAAAAGGAAACAAGGTAATTTTAAAAGATTGCCTTCAGTAGGGATGAAGTGAGGTAAGTTAAAAAGAAAACTCTTGGTCTTACAAAAGAGAACCTCAAAATGGCTTTTATTATGTAAGCAAAATGTTCTAAGTATAGAACAATGAATGAAGAACATGGTAGATTGTAGATTATAAATATAGTCAAAGTATTTTGAAGTTCCTCCAATCCACTCCATAAATAGAGTCTGTTGCCCCCCACCCCCCACTGAACCTGAGATGATCTTGTGGTTTACTAAAATAATAAATTGCAGCACAAGGGGTGGTTTGTGAGTTCTGAGCCCCGTCACTTCTGCTCTGTCTCAGAATCCTACCACAATGTAAGTACGGCCAGTCTACTCTGAAATAATGAGAAATACGTGGCACAGTTGTTCCTGTCATATAGGCCAACAGCCTGCCAACTGCCAGATGTGAGTAAGGGCATCATCCAGTCATCACCTAATTTGCCAGATGCATTAGCAAGGACAGCAGAGATCAACCAAGCAAGAAAACTTGGTTTCATGCTAAATAAAGGGCTATTGTTCTAAGCTACTAAGTTTTGGAGTGGTTTGTTATGCAGCAAAAACTAACTGATAGATGTCTGTTCACATCCTTGGCCCATTTTTTATTAGATTATCTTTTTTTGTTGTTGCTAAGTTGAAGGATTTCTTTATATATACTGGATATTAATCCTCTACAGATATGAGGTTTACAAATATTTTCTCCCATTGTATAGATTGTCTTTTTACTTTCATGATACAGTCCTTAGAGGAACAAAAGGTTTTTTGTTTTGTGAGGTCCCATATCTCTGTTGTTTTTTCTTTCGTTGCTTGTACTTTGAGTGTAAAGTTTAAGAAGACATTGTCTAACACAAAGTCCTGCCGATGCTTTCCTCATTTTCTTCTAGATGTTTGATAGTTCTAGCACTTATATTTAGGTCTTTGATCTTTTTTGAGTTGATTTTTTTGTATATGGCTTGAGTTAGGGGTCCTCCTTTTTTATTTGCAGATAGAATTTTGCTTTTTCTAGCACCACTCATTGAAGTGACCATTCTTTCCCAATTCAGTGGTCTTTGCCACATTGTCAAAAATAAGTTTACCATAAATGTAAGGGCTGTTTCTGAGCTCTCAGTTCTGTTCCATTCATTTGTATATTGGTCTTTGTGCAGTACCATGCTGTTTTGATTACTGTGGTTTTGTATTAAATTTTATGTTCAGGAAGTGTGAGTCTTTCAACCACATTCATCTTTTTCAAGTAGGCTTTAGCTATTCCAGACCCCTTATGCTTCCATATAAATTTGATTGGCTTTTCCATTTCTGCAAAGAGGGATGTTGAAATTTTTATTGGGATTGCATTGAATTTATAAATTTCTTTGGGTATTATTGATCTCTTAATGATATTTAATCTCCCAGTCCATGAACACTGAAAATCTTTTTATTTATTTAGGTTTACTTTCATTTATTTTAGGAATTTCTAAAATAGTTTTCTCTGTACAAGTCTTTTACATCCTCTGTTAGATTTATTCCTAGATATTTGATTCTTTGAGTTGCTCTTGTAAATGGAATTTTTTTCTTGATTTCTTCTTCCAATTGTTCTTTGCTTATACTCGGAAACACTACTGATTTTGGGTGTTGATCTTATACATTCCATTTTGTTGAATTCATTTATTAACTCTAGGATCTTTGTTGTGGGCTCCTCAGAATTTTCTTTGTATAGGATCATATCATTGGAAATAGGGAATGTTTTACATCTTCCTTTCCAATTTGGATGCCTTCTATTTTTTTTTCTTTTTTTAGGAGGCTTATTTATTTTTATTAAGTTTAACTTTTTATTAAAGATATTTGAAAGTTCATATACAGTTGATAATATTGCAGAGAGGTACCATCTAACCTTCACTCAGTTTCCTTCAATGATAATATCTTTGAAGACTATAACATACCAATGTTAACATTGACACAATAAAAACATAGAACAATTCTATCACCACAAAGATAACTCGTGTTGCCCTCTTATTGTTATGCACTACTTAACAGACATCTGTCCAAAGAAGAAATACAAATGGCCAGAAAGCACATGCAAAGATGCCTAACATCATTAGTCATTAACACAGTGCAAATCAAAACCACAATGAGATACCATTTCAAACCCATTGGAATGGATGCTCTTAAAGAATAAGAAATAATAAATGATGGAGAGGATGTAGAGAAATAGAAACATTTTGTTCATTGCTGTTGGCAGCTGCTGCAGAAGACAGTTTGGTACTTCCTCAGAAAGCTAAATATAGAACTGCCATATGAACCAGTAATCCCATTACTAGGTATATACCCCTAAAGAATTGAAAGCAGGGACTTGAACAGAAATTTGCACACCAATGTTCATAGCAGCATTATTTATCATTGCTGAAAGCAAGAAGCAACTCAAGTGTCCATCAACTGATGAATGAATAAATAAAATGTGCTATATGCATACAATGGAATATTATTCAGCCATAAAAAGGATGTCCTGATACACGCACCAACATGGATGAATCTTGAAGATGCCATGTTGAGTGAAACAAGCCAGACACAAAAGGACAAAAATTGCATGATTTCACTTATTTGAAACAATTAGAATTAACAAAGTAATAGAGTAAGAATCTAGAGTATAGGTTACCAGGGGATGGGGTGGGAATAGGAAATGGGATGTTAAGTTGTAAAATGTACAGTTTTCCTATTTGGAATGATGGGAATGTTCTGGTCATGGATGGTAGTGATGGTAGACAACATTGTGAACATCATTAGCAACACTGAAATATCTATCTGAATATGATTAAAAGAGGAAATGTAAGAATGTATATATGGCAACAGAATAATTTTTTTTAAAACAATCCATGAAACTACACTACACAAACAATGAACTCTTGTTAAACCATGAACTTCAATTAATTAATAGTACAATTATAGAAATGTGTTAAAATCAATTGTGACAAATTTTCCACATCAGGGTAAGGTGTTGGTGGCGGGGTAGTGTATGAGAATCCTGTATTTTATGCATGATTGTTTTGTAAAACCACAAATTCTCTAAAAAAGAAAAAAAGAAGAAAAAGGGTAAGGGAAAAAGAAAAGGCAAGGTACATGCCTTCACTAGGCCACTAGCCCACCTTCAGTACTTTCCTGTTTCTCTCTGCCCCACCTTGAAATTTGTCCCCAGAAAGTTCCTCCTACCTTGCCCTCCCTCAATCAATGAATGCCTCTTCTGTATTCCACTGTTTCTAAAAAAAAAATCTCTTGCATGCTAAGATGTAAACGATTGGTGATGGCTAATAAACAATAACCTTCTAAAAAGAAAAGCTAACTGAAAAGGGCGTGTTTTAAAACAACCAGTGCAATAAATGTTAATATGTTTAAAAATATAAAAGTATAAAGAAAATACTCAAAACTAACTTTTGTGCCTCTTCATTTTTTATGACACATAGTACAAATATCATTTCATCTTATATTTTTAAGTTTTACATTATTTTAGTGGTCAAAAATACTTCGTAAGCACCTATTTTATGGCATACTTAGGCGAGAAATGTTTGTGGAAGCTCCTATCCTTTTGCATTGGAAACTTACTCAGATGATAAATATTATAGGAGCAGCAAAGCAGCAAAGGGGACTCAAGTCCTCAGAACTGGTTGAAGGAGAATGAAATCAACAACAGCAAAAAACTACTCACTACAATAACGTGCACCTATATTCATGAACTGGAAAACTTCTTATTAGTCAATAGAATCCATGTTATCAACTTCAGTAACAGCAACATACCTGTGACCCATATTTTTTGAAGACATATTTGGATTTAGGCTTTTAATATTGACTTCATAAAGAAACAAAGGAAAAATACACATTCAAAATAAAAGATTCCTAAATAAAAATCTCAGAGCAAAATAACAAATTAATTAGCATAATTAAAAAACAGAAAATATGAAAATTAGGGTTTTATTTGAAAATATTATTTTGAAAGAAGCTACTTCCTCTATGATGCAGTTTTAGGTATTAAGGAATAACAATCAAAAATGCATCAAATAATAGTTTGAGAATTTAGATAATACAGTCAAACACTACATGCCATGAATCCCTGAAGTTCCACATTAAAGAAATATAAAATATATACTTTGCACTTTTATAGCAATCTTTATTGTAAAAATGACACAATTTAAAAAATAGAAACCAGAGAAGAATAAGATACTTGAAACTTCTTTTCATCACACAATCCAAGGATAATGACTGCTAAAATTTCAGCATCTATTCTTTCAGTAGTTTTCTATATAGATTTATACGGAACATAAATTGTATTTCTTTGTTATTTAACTTTAATTTTTAAATTTAACTTGTTTTATTAACATAACACAGAACATGGTTAGTACTTCAACTATAAATCTAGTGTTCCATAGCTTCTATGCAAAAATAGACTCTCTTATATGAGTGCAAATTTATATTAGCTTTAAAAAAGGGAAATTTGGCAATATATATAAAAAAAATTAAGCATGTATCCAATTGATCCAGAAATTCTGAGAACTTATCTTAAGAAAGCTATGGCAAATATATGCAAAAAGTGAACTACAAAGACTCCATTATTTAAACAATAATTTTCAATAATTTTTACGCATGTGTATTCAACAAGACACTGACAGATACACTATAGTCCAACTAAATATTATGCAACCATAAAAAATGTGAAAAAAAATTTCCATGCTATAAAATCACACATTATGGCCTCATTTTTTACAATGCTTATACATTGCAACATACTCTTACTAAGTACTATGCGTTGTTCCAATGCCTTTACAAGTATTAAGACCTTCAATCTTAAGTGATCTTAACAACCATATGAAGTAGGTTCTGTTATTTTCCCCATTGTAATGGTACTGATAAAGACACTGAAGGATAGACAATTAAATAAATTTCCTGAGGTCAAACAACTAAAAAGCTGGTGTTCACCCACAGGCCACTTTGTTCCAGAGTTTATTCTTATGCACTATGCACTATGACATTATGTTACTGCATAATCATATTTGTGCATGTGTGCATGCATGAGGGTGCATACATAAGCACACATATATATATTTTGTGTTTTTGTAAATAAACGTGATATATTTACATACTCACTTGTAACAATTTTCAATTGATAAAATTGTATGATTGACTTTTATGGTACTGAGTACCATTAGAATCTGCTAAATAAAGTGAGGAAGACAATGAATATTTAAGAAAATAAAGTGTAATGCAAACAACTTCTGCTGCCTTTTCCAATGATTTCTTTTATTTTGTATAATATTGGTAGGATACAAGGAATCATCCATAATAATTCTCCAGTTGAAAACATGAAAAAGAAGTGGGTAGAATAACATTTGTGTGCATAATATATTGTTGGCACTTTACCCAATGCTTTTGCATATAGTCTCAAGTAATATTCCTCATGAGACACACTTTGAGTAAGGTATTATTATCTTGAATTTACAATGAAGGAAACTGAGATTCAGACACATTAATTTCTTAGGTCATGCAGATAGTAACTAGCTAGGCTAGCTGTTCTGTCTCCAAATGTTATGTTCTAACTATTGTGTGTTTTTCAGTTCAAGTCTTACCATTTTTTCCATTATGATTGAGAGTTGAAATGACATCCAGAATTTTCCAAAGTGCCTTACTGAAAACAATTGATTTCCACTAAAAATGCTGCCTTTTCAACTCTAAGGGGAAGAGGGCTTGATATTTTAAATACCACATGTGTTTCCTCTGCCACTCTCCCTATTATAACTGGTATAAATTTATTCTGTGGGAAAATGCTATATTTAATAGTACTGTCTAAAATACCTTGTGTGATTGTTCCAATATATTTAATTGAATCAAAGAAAGCAGCATTACTGTGAGCTACTCTTAATAAGAAAATCAATTTTATAACAAAATTTATGTTATTTTTCTCTTTCTTTCTCAATCAAAAGGAAACTCCCTAGAAGCATGCCCCAGGTGTACCTCTTCCCACATATTCCCCAACATCTACACCCTGAACCAGTGATCCTCCCCTGCCACAGTTGCAATCCTTCTGAAATTGAAAGCCTCCCCAAAAACAAAGCCAAAAAAATAAGTAAAAATAATAAAAAATAACATTTAATTTAAAAATTTTTGTATTGTTTCTTTCATTACCATACGATCTTCCATCTTTTATGTACAGTGATAATTATTTCTGTAAGTTCCCCTGGTGTCTTATTTTTTTCACTTTATTTTCAAAGAAACTTTAGGTTACAGAAAAGTCACATAGAGAATATAGGAGATTCCCATATACCCCAACACCTCACCTCTCCCATTTTCCCATTAAAAACATTTTACATGAGTATGGTACATTTGTTACAACTAAAATACTAAATTACAATACTAAAGCATTGCTATGAACCATGGTCAATAGTTTAAATTATGGTTTACATTTTGCATCATACACTTTTATAGGTTTTTATAGGTTTTATAATGGCCTGTATCTCTCATTGCAATATTATGCAGAATAATTCCAATGCCCTAAAAATGCTCTATGTTCCATCTATTCTTCCCTTCCCCTCCCTTCAGAACCTGTGATAACCACTAAGTTTCAATTTTTTAAGAATAAGGTTCAGAGTTAATGCATTAATATTGACTGTTTGACATATTGGTCTTTTTTTTTTTTTTTCATTAGATACTGCAATGTTCTTGAAAGATTCTTGCCCCTCCATGGCAGGACTCCCCAGAATGGAGATTAATATTTTCTTGTTTATTTTGTGCGTCTTCACCCACTGAGATAACACACTATGACAAGATTAACACTTTAATATTCCATGGAAGCATGCCCAGGTGCACTTTTTCTCACATATCCCCCACCTCTGAATGTGTTCAAGTGGTCATGGGGTATTGTCCTGGTGTGTGAAGACCCACACAGTAACTGAAAGAACATTGAATTTCTATCCTGGGGAGTCCTCCTACATTCTATAATAGAGTGGCAATAATTCCTAGGGTACATGGGAAGTGCTGAGCAAACCAGGACAGATCAATATGCCAGGTCCTTGATATTGATGATTGTACTTATGAACTTTTTTTGTGAAATTGAAACTTACCCTTATATTATATATTGCTTAAGAGTTACCTCCCGAAAACCTCCTTGTTGCTCAAATGTGGCCTCTCCCTGAGCCAAACTCAGCATATAAACTCACTATTTTCCTAACC
This sequence comes from Dasypus novemcinctus, assembly GCF_030445035.2. NCBI lineage: Eukaryota > Metazoa > Chordata > Mammalia > Cingulata > Dasypodidae > Dasypus > Dasypus novemcinctus. The sequence continues at coordinate 66,566,751 of NC_080683.1, read as the reverse complement.
CCCACACTCCCACCCCCATGTGGGACATGACTCTCAGGGATGAGCCTCCCTTACACCAAGGGATTAATACCAAAGGCCAACTAGTGGTACATGTGGGAAAAGGCTTTGATCAAAAGAGGGAAATATTAAATGCAAATGTGTTTTTTTGCTAAGAAATTTCAAAGTGAGTTGGGAGGTCATTCCAGAAGTTAAAATTATGCAGGTCTCAGAGGACTTCACTGACTGCCATAAGCAGAGGGGCTCCTAAGAGCTATAGAGATATCTGGACACTATAAGCAAGGCAGACAACCCCCAGAATTTGGCAACCAGTCAGGGGGCCTTACCTTGAAATATATGATTACCTAGCCCCTCATATATCAGTTAGACTCATTTAGAATTTTCCTACATGGTTCTTCTATCTCTTTTATTTGTACCTACAATTAGCACTATACTTGTGAAATATATGTCCCAGAGACTTAAATCTTTTGGGACATTGGAATTGTTCTTCATGATACTGAAATGACAGATTCAACCATTACACATTTTGTAAAAACCTATAAAATTGTGCAGTGTAAAGTGTAAACCATAATGTAAACTATAGACCATGGTTAGTAGGAATGCTTCAATATATGTTCATCAATTGTAACAAAAGTAACACACTAATGAAAGATATTGTCAAATGAGAAAAGTGTGGGAGGGGAGGGGTTGGGGTATGTGTATGGGAATCCCCTATATTTTTGATGTACCATTAATGTCATATAAGGCTTCTTTAAAAATAAATTTTAAAAAAGGCAACTCCCTAAAAGCAGCACTGGGAACTTCACAAGAAAAATGAAGTAGTTTAAATTGAACCATGTGTTATACACATATTTTCTGCTTATGAGTTTCTTAAAGATACTATTTATTACATATTTCATTCTACCAACGTTTAGAAGTCATCTGTATTGTGTCTATTTATGAATGATTTTTCTACTAACTTATTTGACCAAAAACTATTGTCCAAAACTCAATGTAAAATCAAAATACATTCTTGGAAATTAGTTGAAACAGTTTGATCTGTCAATGACCCACTGACTAGCTCTCATCTCTTTTATTTGATTACTTACATAATTGATAATTTATGAAGTTTTAGAAAATATATTTGATTTTGTAATGCTATCAGTAATAGAAACTAGAGAAATGATGTTTGGCCTCAGAAGTTGGGTTTGGATGTTGTATGAACTAAATACCATTAGGCCTAGATCATAGAGAACCTAGATTATATCCTGAGCATAATTCTCTAGTGTATGAGGGTTAATATCAGTCAGAAAATACATGGTGCTTCTCATAGTTAAAGTGAATGTGTCTCTATTATATCTGTTTACAAAGTAATTCATTGAGCTGTGATGATAGAGGTCTTATTTTTCTCTCCAGATATGAGATAAATTCAATTCAAAACCATATTTTGTAGTTGAGTTCCAAAGGTCTAAGTGTCACAACACTTCACAGATTTATCTTGATATTCATCTGAACCTCCTGATCTGTGTACAAGGGACATATTTTCTGTTAAAATCTTTAAAATTTTGGACCCAGTTGCATTTATTTGGATTGAAATAAGAATGAACATTTGTTATTTTAAAGTTGGAATTATAAGTTTGTATATTAATTAGGAAAGTAGAAGTTTTTAGAATAACGGCGAACTTCATGAGCTATACACATGATCTGGAAAAAAGAAAACAACAACCTCATCACCACCAACAAAACCTTGTACAAAAATAACAAATTTGTTTTGGACTAGAGTGAAATACTAAGTAGCTAAGTAGCACAGATTTTGATATTGCTTAACCTCTAGAAGATGGCAAATATTCCCAGTTCTCCCCTCTTCCTGCCATTTGGTAGACTTGCACTTCCTGGCCTTGTTGTGGTTGGATGGGGCCATATAGCTGGTTCTGACTCAATGAGTTTCTGGTGGAAATGTTTTGGCACTGCCAGACTGGAGTATGCAGTTGTTTGTGTGAAACCTCCAAAGTTGTATCTCCATTCTCCACTCTGACAGACAGTCAACATAAAAGACAGTTACTGTTCCATCAGTCTGGTACCTGTAAGACTGTTGAGTAAGGTGTTCTTGGTGACTTGGTTATGATATACAGCACAAGCAAGAAAAAAGCATTTATTTTTTCAAAACACTGATATTTTGGGGATTATTCATTACTGCAATATAACCTAGTCTAACTTGAACTATAGAAAAATTCATACAAAAAATATTGGTACCTAGAAATGAGGAGTTAGTGTACAAAAACCTAAAAAGTGTGGCATTGGCTTAATTGCTAAGCAGCAGGTGGGGAAAAAAAAAACACCTGATACTGAAAGTTATAAAGGTAGAAATTCATGTTATTATGTTATGCAGTGGCAAAGCATTTGGTACCTGTGATAACTTGCAAGGCAGGTAATGCATTTAATGATACATATATATATATATATTTTTTTAAGATTTATTTATTTCTCTCCCCTCCCCCCTCCAGTCACACAGACATATATACACATGTGCACATATATACATATCATAATACATTATAGAAAAAATGGGAAAACAGGTCAGTAGTGTGAGTTAGTTACTATTGGCTGCATTGATAAATTATTGTAAGAAAGATGTGAGTTCATAAAAAAGGCCACCTGCTTTCAAAGAAGGAAGCTTAGACAGAATTCATAAATTTGTATCTTTTAAGCAAATTTGTCTCAGCCCCATCCAATAAAAATGCAGTAATAATGGCCATTGAGTAACAAAGACCTGTTAGAGCTTAACCTTCTGACAAAGATCAAATAAAAATTATGGTCATCATACCTACTATTAAATCTCTGAATGGGTTAATACATCACCCAGTAAATCCTTTCAATTGGAAAAATTTCTCAAGGAAAAGAAAGTAGGAAATTTAAAGTGTGCTGGAAAAGCTGCTTAGTCCTTCCAGGGGAACATATTCTCTAATGCCCACTTCAGATAGAGCCAAGGAAGGTAATAAAAAGGAATGAACCTCTCAGAAAGTGAATGGAGGTTAAGGAAAATAATGGATAGATCGTCCCGCTTAGAAAATGAAAAGGGACCTAATTTCTCACCTGCAGGATACTTTACTCTCTTATACTTGCCCAAATGGGTTTCAGAATTTCTATGGGCCAGTGAATTTTGGGTACCTCTCATTCTTCTCCTTTCTAAAAAAAAAAAAAATGTTTTTTGTGGTTATCCTGACCCTGTTTCCCCATTGTACTTTAGGAGGCAGATAACGCATCTTTTCGGTTCATAGATTTCCAGATTAAAATGAGCCACATTTGAATCTGATATAGAGACCTTTGTATATTACCCAGAAATTCTGAACTTTGACCTTGATTTTGTGACCAAAAGAAGCTTTTAGTACTTATCCTTTGGGGAATAGGTGAGTGCACTTATCATGTAGGAGGGGTTTAATGAAATATTTAATAACTAGAACAGTGGACTTAGTTACCAATTATGACTATTTATCTTATACTTCCACTGACTTTCCTTTTTGAGCACTTGATTATATTGAATATTTTGGCTTCCTGTGTACTGATTGGCTTATGTGACTAGTTATATCCAATGGAATAAGTCTTCCCATTTTCCCTTTGTGAGGTAGCCTAGAATTTTTGGCTTAGAATTTTAGACTGTTCCTCTACTTTTGTTTCCTTACTATGCTTCAAAATATTATTCCCACATTTGAATGAAAGCCATGCAATGAATATGAGTCTATTTTGAGGGTCCCAAAATCATTTTTTGATTTTTGTCAGCAGACTGAATTTGCCTTTCCTTAAATCGTTGGCTGCAGTTCTGCTTCAAATGAGTTAGATGATATTGTCATAAGGCTACTCCTGGCCTGAATATAATTAGTACCACTTTGTGGAGAATATGGCTTCTGTGTCCTATCTGTATGCAGGTCAACATGTCAATATTGTTTGAATTATAGTTTTCCTGGGTTTCACATCTCAACCTTTCTTTGAACAATTCAAAATCCCAAAATGAGGAAATTATGGATTCAATGCATAGTTGAAAAGATTATAAAGTGAAGTGATTCCATTTGGAAACTTCTCATTCTAGTAGAAAGCATCTCAATATATAAGATCAAGAAAAGAGAAATGGATAGAAATAGTGGATTTGGGAGAAACAGTCTTCAGAGTGTTCTCATTGAGATATGGATTCAATAAAAAGAATTGTGCAAAGACCATAAAATATTAGCTTTGTTTTAGTTTAGAGTAAGTCATAAGAAACAGGCAAAATTGTGTCTTAAAATTAGGGCTTGTTTGCTAGAAAAGTGCACAAAATCAGGAAAACAAGTGTTTGAAATCTAAACAAACCTTACTGAAATATGTCTCTCTGCTGTGATATACTTCATCTGTATGGTTTGTGCTTCCCAGAACTACAGTGTACTGGAACTATGATGAGTTGCACACCTGCAGTAACTGGGATGAGCTCATGGTAGTCAGAAGTGAGATCACTAATGAGGAAGATAAAGAAGTGTACAGAGGTTATATTCTTAGAGATGTGGTTTCTCTCTTCATCCTTTTCTGACTGGCAGTTACAAAGAAAGTATTGAAGCAGTACAAACTTCCTTAGGCAGGTTATTTATTTGGGGAAATCCAATTAGTATGTGTCTTGTTTTATTGCAATTGATTATATAGCTGCAGACTATAGATAGATAGATGATAGATAAGGAGAGGAGACAACAGGGAGAGGAAGAGATTTGCACAGCAGAAATTCCATTTGTACCCAAAGAATACATTAGAGACACCAGGCAGGTGCACTGAATATAGGCAATGCGAATTCCTCAACTTTAGTGCACTTAAAGGATTTAAGTTCTGTTTTTTTCTTGGTGGCAATTGATGAGATATACTAGTTAACATTTTAATAACAGTAAATTAAATCAAAAGAATCATTTAAATTCCATTGGTTCAATTTTAAACAAGAACAGTTGAAAATTACATTACAGGAATTTTACACTAAGTCTTTGAATCTTTTGATAAAACTTCAATTTGTATTAATATTACACATTTGACTGAGCAATTTTATTAGCAAAATTAGCAATTTTCTAACTATGCTTATATTAATCACCACCTTCTTCTATGGGAGAATAGTGTCTTAATAGCTATAAAAACCCATGTTTCCTGATTTCTGGGCTAATTGCTCCCTTCAGTAGGCTTACAATTTTGGGCAATTAAAAAGTATTTGCAAGCAAAACTAAAATACATACTTTCATACTGTCTGTGCACAAAAATATTCTTTAATATTAGGGAGAAATAGGCTCCCGTTGTAGTTAAATTAAACATTGGGCCAAACACTGATAGGATCTTTCTGGTTTATATACAATTTTAAGTTACTATTTTGGAAAATGAATACCTATACTTTAAGAGAAACATTTTGCCTTAAAATGCTGTAGAGAGTGTACAGCTACAGGGAATTCACAAGCAAGCTGATCCATCTTTTTTTTCTCTTCTCCCACAATGCCCATCCCTCTTGCCTGCTGCTCATTAAGCAGCTTGTGTATATGAACAACAGCATTTTTGTGGCTGATAAGGAAAAAACAGAGATGTGCACCATGGTTTATATAAACTGTTAACCATAATGTGAAAATATTTTCTCCTTTAAAACAAAATTAAACAATTTGCACTTGATAAAAGTTTTCTTCATTTTCATATGGATATATTATAAAGACATCCTTTATTTAAGCTTTGTATTTTCTTTTTCTATTTCATTGTATTTACAATACTTTCTCCCAAAGCCCTCCTCACACCTTCTATCCAAAAGAATCCCTTTACAAATATTCTTGGCAGTTGTTGATACCACTCCTCTCATGGAAATATTCTTTCTTATATCCAGTGAGGTGTTTTGAGAATCTTTCTAATATAGGACATTCATTGTACAAGGAATTGAGATAGAATACGTTGAGAAGTGCATATGTTCTCTGATATCTGAAAAATCTATTTCATTAATATTAAATGCTTAGGTACAAATTAACCTACTCTTATAATTTGGTCTTCTGCCCATTAATGTAAGCTCTGGAGAGAGCAATGACTTGCCATATTAAAAAAATATATGAAAAAAGCCATTGAAGTGTAAATTGCAAAGCAAAACAACAAAAAAGTATTAGGTGGTTCCCCCTTTAATTTTGCTGATGGAACAATTCTTGCACATTATACCCCTGATAGTTCCTATTGCTATTAGGGAAGCTAGTTATCTATTTAGGGCTATATTTGCAAAGCAATGGTTTACTTAATAAAGAAAAGTACACAATTGATGATATGCATTTGCAATTGTAGCAAGAAACTTATAGATTTTATATTTTAAAATAAAATTTAGCTTCCTCTGTTAATAACAAGAATTAAAGTGTGACTCTAGAAGAAAATAGTAAAAACATATTTTTTGACATAGTTATTTATTTTCTAGTCTAAATCCATCTAATTTAGCTTATATAAATATTTGGCTAATAAATATAAACATAAAATTCACTATGAAAAATTATTTATCCAACATGTTGCAGTTAATCATTGTGACCTAATACACAAGCAGGATGAAACTTTCAATTTTTAAAATTCTATTTATAAGATTAGCATTTTTGGAAAAAATTTGTATGACTAAACAATGACTGATTCTGGGTGAAAATTATCTTTACCACATAGACATTAAGCCTACAAAGGATTTAACTTGTTTAAGTCTGAAATTTAATTATAAAATGAATTTGTAATTTTCGGCACCATTTTGTGCTATTTTGTGGATTATTGCACATATCTCCAGTATGTGTAATCATCATTCCCAGGTGTCTCAAACTTTGGAAGAACAGGTGACAAGTACAGGGTGCCCAAGATCAAGGGCAATGAATAAATTGTCATGGAAGACCCAATACATTCAAAGAGTGCACAGCATCAGATATATAAAGGAGTCTGATATTGAGAGATATGCACAGTACTTATCAATCCTATGATAGTGGAAGATCACTCTGGGATGAATTTAGGATATATATATAGGATATATATGTGATCATATTTTGGGTTCAAGGATCTCAAATGAGATGTGGTGTTAGTGCAAATGATAGAGCAGTGGTGTTGCTTAATCTCCTACAAGTAAAATTATCTTTACTGAAGAATATATATGCGTGTTTATATGTAGATGGACACCCAAATTATGAGAATACATTGAAAATTCACAAAGGGAACATGCTATATAACTATCATATAGTTTAACAAATAGATGATTATCAGTATGCCAGTAGCCTTTCAATGTCTGTTTCTAGATATTAAACTCCAAAGTTTACCATTATCCTGACTTTTACCATTGTTGAGAGAAAAAGCTTTGAAATTTGTTGAGACTTGTCTAATGACTCAGAATATTGTAAATTTTGGAAATGTTCCATGTGCATTGGAAAAAAATACATATTAAGTTCTTATTAGATGGAGTATTCTATTTATCAAACAGGTTAGTTTTGTTAATCATGCTTAGTCTTCTGTACCTTATTGATTATTTTCTGTTTATTCTATCAGTTGTTGAGAGACGTGTGTTGAATGTCCTACACTGGTTTTGGTTTATCTTTATTTCATTTTAGCTTTGTTAGTTTTTGCCTTATATAAACTGAAACTATATTATTGGATATCCGTTTTATAATTATTGTATCTCCACGGTGGGTTGAAATTTTTGTGGTTAGTATTTCTAGTAATGCTAACTGTTTTAAAGTGCAGGATATCAGATTTAATACATATATGCCCTGTTTTATTTGGTGATTATTTGCATAGTATGTCATTTTCCATCTTTTACTTTAAATTTTTCTGTGGTCATATATTTAAAGTGTGTCTCTTGTGAGTAACTGATATATATTTTGTTTGTTTGTTTTTATATGGCAGCCTTAGAATTTATTTAGAGTATTTAGTCCATTTTTATTTAATGTAATTACTGATATATATGTATATATGTGTACATAAGTATACATATGTTATATGTACGCCTTGTTGTGTTTTCACACTTAGATGTTACTTCTGTATCTTAAATCCTGGGGGGGATACATTTCATCAGTTTTGGAAAATTCTCAGTCACTATCTTCAAACATTAATTCTGCTCCATTCTTTCTCTTCTTACCCTATGTGTCTCAAACTGCTCACATTAGATCTTTTCACTCATCTCTCTCCCTCTCTCCCTCACTTTCACTCTTGTTTTTCTTTCTGTGCTTCTGCCAGGACATTGTCATCCAATTTACTAGTCCTCTTTGCGTCTGAGACACATATATTTCCAGTTTCCATTATTGTATTTTTTATTTTAAAAATTTCCATTTGCTTCTTTTTTGGATAGACTTAGTTTTCAGGGGAAATTGTCTTTTTCTTTGTCATCTATTTTCTTTATTATGTTAGTACATGCATTTTAATTCCAATGTCTAATGATTCTAATAGCTGGATTACTACAGGCCTGTTTCAATTTTCTGCTTTTTATTTTTCTTTGTCTCACTTCTTGATATTGCTGAATATTTTCTATTGAATACCCTGTATTTTGTAAGATGAATTATTGAGGTTAGGGTGTTATTTTCTTACAGAGAACAAATTCCTACTCTAACCTCTAGTAGTTCCTAGTGGGGTGGATTGCCTCAATCCAATGAGACTTAAACACTGGAGGCTATGTTACAGTCTAAGTAAGTTTGAGTCTTCATCAAATTCAGCTTTATTTTTAAGGTGTGCCTGTGTAAGGGTTCCAGATGAGGTCCTATATTTAGTAGGTCTCCACCTCCTTGGCAAGTCCTGAGCTCCAATTTGTGTATTCCCAACATGTAAGACTATCAAAAACTCAGCACTGCTTTTAAACTACTTTATGCTTGGATTATTCATGTCCTACTTTAAGCAGCTTAAAAAGCAGCAAATTCCCCAAAGGGAATTTCATGTAAGATTTTGGACCTCATGTTCTGGCTACTTTGACAGTTTTAAACTGCAATTATTATCTCACCAGTTCCATCAGATATCTAGAAACTGCTGATTAGCTTCTCTGCCTCTTAGCAACACGCCTTTCCCTAACTGTTCAGTTTTATTTTTTCAGAGAAATAACCAGTAATCAGCTCCAAAGGAAAACATGTTGTATAGAAATCTGGGATCACATCAATGAGGATTTTTTTTTGTTGTTCTTTTGGGATCTTGGCTCCTCAAGTCCTGGCTGCCTTAGAAGCAAACTAATCTTCTGATAACTTCAAACATTAAAAAAAAATTTTTAATTTGTGTTTTATCTGTCCTTTTTAGGTCGAAAGGATTTGTTTTCAATCTAGCTTTTAACAATAGGAGGTTTCCTTGACTTACAACTTATAAATTATACTAGAATATACATTCTTAAACCCTCAAATATTTATACAAATTAAATGTTATGCCCACTGTTTATAAGTTCAAAGGATGCTCAAAGATTTATGTGCCCTCTCTGAATGTAATCTAATTATGAAACTCCCTTTATCTGTCTCTCTGTAAAATCAGCTTTTAAAAATAAAAATGAATTCTGTTAAAAGGGATAGTGCCAGGAAATTGGCACTAGACTTATTGAAAGATGCAAACATGTCAATAACCTTCAACAACCCCTGAAAATAAATATACAAAGTAAAAGTAATAATTTGCTTCCAATACCACCTTCAGCACTGTGCTTTAGCCATTGTCCTATAGACCTGCTTCTCACAATTAAACTGATTATTGTAGTGTGTTGGATCCATCTTTGATTTAATCACCCTATTTTTTTGCTTTGATAAAAATATTCATTATTTATTACTAATGATTTTTTTCTACCTTCTTTCAATAGAGTTGTAAGTTCCACATTGCATACTATACAAATTTCGAATGCAGAAACATGAAAAAATAGAGTATTATAAATATCTTGACCATTTATTAAAATTAGTACCTATTCTTCTCTTTGACAATTTAGTATACTTCATCAATAACAATGAGACTTTACTAAGTTTTCTTTTCTATATTCCAGTGATATTGGCATTTAATTAACTTTAGGGAAATATTTCTAAGAACCATTTCATCCATAATATTCACCTAACTTAACTATTTATGTGGTAGCAAAATTAATGAAATTATACTCTGTCATGCATTTTATGGTAGTCCTTCCTCTTACTATTAAAATTAAAGTATTATTAAGACAAGGTAGCCTTGAAAATATAGGTTAATAATCACTTTTTTACATTAATAAAATAGTGTCAACATTTTTATGGGATCTTTCTAAATAAAAAATAGTAGAATTTAGATGAAAGAATTTGTGATTAATTTCTAATTCCCTAGTCCATTTAGTTAAATTTCTAAGCTTTTGGATGTTTTCTGTAACATGGATTAAGTTAATATTTGATTATCTTCTCGGAGCCCTATATTTCAAATATGCCAAAATATTTTTGCAAATATTAACCCAAACCTCCTTCTCTCTCCACAGTGAATTCCTGAGATATGAAAGAGTGGACTAGCATTTTTTTCTCTATCCTTCAAGTGGTCATAAGGAAAGGATTTGAATCTTAGAACTGCTTTTGGCTTCTTTGATGGAAGAGCTTTATGAGAAGGCCTGATTAGGTCCATGTAAAATAAGCAGTAATGTAAATACTTAACATCAGAAATTCTGATACGAATGAAGCCATGATTGGTTTGATGCCAAAGCTAATGCTAATAACAAAGACATCTAATCATCATAAAACTATTTCTGTGTTCTCCAGGATACATTCAATGTTAACCTTGTGGGGGAAAAAAATGAGAAAAGCATAACTCTATACTTTATTTTACAATGTGAAAAGTTAGATTCCATGAAATACGTTTGTTCGTGTTGAGCAAAATTTGGGACTAGAAATAAAATATATTGTGCCTCAAATTCCTTTTGTTTTCACTATTTTATGCAAATCATATCTTCAATAAAATATCAACAGTAGCATCCATAGCCTCAACACCTCTTACTCTAAACCTAAAAAGTACAAATGGAAAAAAGAATAAAGATTTTGCTAATGTGTTCTCTGATTCCTGCTAGAGTATGAATTGATTCTTGAGACTGTGTATTTTATTGTAACTCAGATACCTCTAGGATCCAAAGAAATAGTATAAATTTGTGAAATGGGACACATTATAAAGAGTAGTCAGGACACTGGTGGTACTAGAGCTCATGCCCATTCAAATCCAATTTCAAGAAATTAAGCAGTGTGGGTTCTAACATATACAATGACAGACAGCAGATAAAGGGTAGCCTAGGAAGGCAAGTAGGAGACAAATATATGAATGTGCTTTCTATGTGAGTTGAGTATATGAATAGAGTCTTGATGAGAAAGTGTATGATGATTGTTTGTGAGAAATTCTTAGATGGCAAGAGATCATTTTACCAATCCACTAGATTAAATTAATGCCGACTGCTACCTTTTTCTGGTAGTCCAGAAAGGACTGAATAAGAGCATTTGTTTAAAGATGAACTGAAATAATGCCGTATAAAGTGAGAAACAGTGCTGTTTTGAATGGCAGATGTGGTGGTTATTGTTTTTGGGGGTAAATAAACATTATTAAGTTCAGAGACAAGTTTGTAAGGGTTTTTCCTGAGTTTTCCTCTGGTCTAATCTACTCTTAATATTTTCTGTTTCTCTAAAATATTCCTACCAACTCATAATTTGAGAGGAAACATGTTATCTACTGATGTATTATATTTCATTTTTCAAAAGATATAATTCTGAGAAATGTCTTTTATATGATGAGCAGGATATTTATCCTTTAATTCCTACCCATTAATTCTGTTATTACTTTTTAAATTTACATAGATGAATTCCAATATCATATCACATCAAATCATTGACCAATATAAAGGGAACTTGTTAATTTCCCAAGAAACATCATGTCTCCAGGTTAAGTATCCTGAATTCATAAAAAATGTTTATGAATTTTCTCTCTTCCTGTTTCTTTTTATGTTTTTTATATGTTCATTAGTAAGGCTTAGATTGCTGAATCAGGAATTATAGTGAACGAATAGGACAGCCAAGAACTATGCCCAATAAAATAGCTTGAAATTAATCTTGAACTTTACCTAGAATGATGATAATAAGGCAGGTAAGCTATTTAAGACTATAGGTTAGCAATGTAACTATTTAATCAACGAATATTTACTGAGGACATTATATGTCAAATCGATGTGTTAGGCCCCAGGGATATAGTAGCTTTGTTTACTGCTGTTTTAATATATATACAAGGAAATAGGAAGGAAGGAGGAAAAAGAAATGTATCAAAGAGGGTAAGTGAAAAGAAAGGTAAATATCAAGAAGCTCAAATTCTAGGAATGTTCACAATTTAAGAATTTTCAATATAACTAAATCATATAAATGCAAAATTTTAAGTAACATTTTGTCAGTTTTGGCAATCTGAAAAAAGGAACCGAAATTTTACCTATTAATGTCTACAAAAATGTAAGTCTTTTTAAGGAAACTGAGGAAAGTGTAGTTCTTAGCTATATACAATCAAAAACACTAAATATGAACAATGAATTTCAAAGTGAAGATGTTTCTGACATCTGTAAGAATTCTTTGCATTGATTCCACAACAAATCTAATCAATTGTGAAGAAAGTGGACCTTTAAATATCAATTTAGTGGCTGATGTGGCCTCTGGGGCAGTTGCAAACACAAATAGAATATGTAAGTAGTATCTGCTTTCAAAAACCTGAAAAAAATCTTTCTGAATTACACAGTGGAAGGACTGCAGAATGGACAGTTGTCTAGGATATATGTGCATATAGACATAAAATTGAATTTGTATGTATACACATATATACATACATGTGGAATATATATACTCACAATACATGGATTTTTAGCATAGTTTTGTCACAGATGCTTAGTTGGCTATTTATAATGACACTAGTGCTAGAATATTTGATACTTTCTTTATCTGGTATACTAATGTGTGTGCTGATGAATACATCCTTGTCTATACATTGGTAAATAAGGAATCTGGGTTTATCACATACAGTGAACGTGATGCAAGGCAGTTTATTATGGTTATGTTGTAGATTGTTTAAAAAATACAGACAGAAAAAAATATGATATCTATATCACAGCAAAGGGTTTTATCAAAGCTAAGACTTTCTAAATTCCAACAATACTAATGGAAATAAAAATTCCCTCCATCAGTTGTTAATCTCTTGTCACCGTGGTATATTTTTGTGTTCATGCTCCCTTTTTTAAGCAACATCACAGATATATATATCATTGTGGTTTTAAAAACACATTTATAATCTATTTCACTTCTAATCAAAATGAACCTCTTTTAAGTCATAGGTCAGGAAGGAATTATTTTGGATTGTCTGAAGATATCACTACCCTTATCAGGATGCTGTTATCAGGAACATAGAACAATTAGTAATGTCATATTATACTAGGGCTATTTCTATTTATGTCATCATTCATAAATATTACCTTAGGAAGTAAATTCTCTTTGCTAAAAAAAGACTAAGTCATGGAGAACCAGCAAGATGGCGGCAGAGTAAGGAACTCCTAGAGTCAGCTCCTGCTACAGGGCAGTTAGCAAACATCCAGAGTTCTCTGGAGCTAGGTGAAGCACCTGTTTGGGGGTGACCTTAATAGCATCCTGCAACATCCTTAAAGGAATGGAAGGAGGAGACTGCCCATCTGCAGAGGACACTTTTAAGTAGAGGCTCCACGCCACGTAGGCTGGTGCCCATCCTCCACTGGAGGCACAAGCCTCCTCGGGAGCTGTTCCATGACTGGAATTGAAAGCTCCACTTCCCCAAAATGGGGGAGGAAGAGATGGTTGGGCACCAATTTCAGCTATGATAAGGAAATCCAGTGGGCTACAGTATGATCCTGAGACCAGCTAAAGTTTGAGCCTGTCCAGGTCAGAAAGAGGCCGGGAGCTGCCATCTTAACTCCGCACCTGGCACAAGGGGAAGCAAGGCAGACTGAAAATCCCAGCCAGCCTCTCCAGGAAATTGCCAGCCAAGCAGTAGAGGAGGGTTATTTTCCTACTCTGGTGGCACAAGTCGCCTCAGAAGGTGCTCTGTGATGGTGAACTGGAAGCTCTGTTTCCCAGAAATGGGAGGAGGAGATGGTTAGCTACTGATTTCAGCTACTGTTTGGGAGACTTGGCTGGCTACGAGATAACCCTGGGAACAGCTGGGGTGAGAACCAGCCCAACTCAGAAAGAGGCCAGTAGCTGCAATTTTGACTCCATCCCCAGCCTGAGGGGAAGCCAAGCTGACAGTTTCTTTCACACAGATCAGCTTGCAGCCCTAGCCTAGGTTTTAGCCCCACCTCTGGCAGGGAGGAGGCTGAGGAGCCCTGTACCAGCCTATACAGGTAACTGCAGGGAACTTTGGCTGGCATAGACTGAAAATCAGAAGTCTACCAGGGCAACTGTGGTCAACTTAGGACCCACACTGCATAGATTGTTGCCCACAACTGCAGCTCCATTCCCGCCTCATGCAGGGGAGAAAGGGATGTGGAGCCCCATCAGTATCTCTGGGCAACTATAGTCTAGACCTGCATGTGGATTATTTCACACAGCTGTGACTCTGTCCCTATCCCTGGCAAAGGAGAAAGTTGGACGAAGCTTCATTGGTCCATGGTGCAATGAGGGCAGCTTGAACTTCCACAGCTTACAGCACCAACTATATGCTTGGCTCCTACTGCACAACCAGCAAGGGAGAAAGGATAGTAAGCCCTAAACTAGAAAAACTGCACCCAGAAAAAATATTCTAGTAAGCCAGATGTGAACGCACCAACAAAAAATTACAACCCACACCAAGAAACAGGAAGCTATGGCCCAGTTAAAGGAACAAGCTAAGCCTCTGGATGACATGAAGGAGTTGAGACAACTAATTAGAGATATTCAAACAAATCTCCTTAATAAATTCAATGGGATGGCTAAAGAGATTAAGGATATTAAGAAGACATTGGAAAGCATACATAAAAGAAGAATTTGAAAACTTACATAAAAATATAGGAGATTTTATGGGAATGAAAGTTGAAATTGATGAAATTAAAAAAACATCAGAATCATATAATAGCAGACTTGAGGAGGCAGAAGAAAGGATTGGCAAACTTGAAGAAATGACCTCTGAAAGTGAACATACAAAAGAACAGATGAAGAAAGGAATGGAAAAATTGAACAAAAGCTCAGGGAACTAAATGACAGCAAAAGGTGTGTAAATATATATGTCATGGGTTCCCAGAAAGAGAAGAGAAGAGAAAAGGGGTGGAAGGAATATTTGAAGAAATAATGGTAGAAAATTTCCCAAACCCTATTGAAGGACATAGATATCCCTGTCCAGGAAGCAC
The DNA here is from genome assembly GCF_030445035.2 of Dasypus novemcinctus. Classification (NCBI taxonomy): domain Eukaryota; kingdom Metazoa; phylum Chordata; class Mammalia; order Cingulata; family Dasypodidae; genus Dasypus; species Dasypus novemcinctus. The sequence goes on along the minus strand of NC_080683.1, from coordinate 66,551,480 downwards.
AACATACTCCCATCTGAAAAAATTCAAATAGACCAACTCCAAGACACATACTCATCAGACTGTCAAAGACCAAAGACAAAGAGAGAATTCTGAGAGCAGCAAGAGAAAAGCAATGTATAACACAATAAATGATATACAATAAGATTAAGTGCTGATTTCTCACTAGAAACCATGGAGGCAAGAAAACAATGGTCTGATATACTTAAGATACTACAAGAGAAAAACTTCCAGCCAAGAATCTCATATCCAGCAAGATTGTCTTTCAAAAATGAGGGTAAGATTAGAATATTCACAGATAAACAGAAACTGAGAGAATTTCTAAGCAAGAGATCAGATTTTCAGGAAATACTAAAGGATATGCTAGAGCCTGAAAAGAAAAGACAGGAGAGAGGGGCTTGGAAGACAGTCTAGAAATGAAGATTATGTCAATAAAAGTGACTAAAAGTGTCAAAAGAGTGGTGAAAATAAAATATAACAGATAAAACTCAAATAGGAATAAACTTAATCAATGATGTAAAGCACTTATATTCGGAAAACTGCAACTCAATGTCAAACAAATAAAAAAAATCCTAAATAACTGGAAGAACATTCCATGCTTATGGATTGGAAGACTAAATATCATTAAGATGTTAACTCTACTCAAATTGATATACAGATTTAATTCAATCCATATAAAAATTCCACCAGCGTTAAAGAAAAAAATTGAAAACACAATTATTAAATTTATTTGGAAGGGTAAGGAGTCTTGAATAGCCAGAAACATAAAAGAAAAAAAAAGGAAAAGTAAACCTTCATCTCCAGACTTTAAACCTACCTATAGTGGTAAATACAACATGGTACTGGCCTAAAAACAGACACAATAGACCGATGGAACCAAATTTATGGTTCAGAAACAGACCCTCACGGGTATGGTCAAGTGATTTTTGACTAGCCTGTCAAATTCACACAACTCGGGCAGAACAAGCCATTCAACAGATGGTGCTGACAGAATTGGACATCCATAGCTGAAAGAAGGAAATAGGACCACTATCTCACACCTTATCCAAAAACTAACTCAAAATGGATCAAAAAACTAAAAATAAAGGCAAGAACCATAAAACTTCTAGAAGAAATTATTGGAAAATAACTTCAAGCCCTGGTGGTAGGTGGTGGATTCTTAAAGGAGATAAGAGGAGGACTGAGTGGACTACTGATGTTTAATGTGTATAGAAGTTTTACTGCAAAATTTGTGGAAATGTATGGAGTGGATGGTAACACACAGTGAGTAACAGCTAGTTTTTAAATGGGTATGTGACTGAAAATGGTAGTTTAGTTATATATATGCTAATTGACAGAATGCTAGAGAATAATCTAGGAAGTGGACAGCACAGTAAACCAAGAGGTGGGTGAGAATTGTGGTTGATGGTACAGATGCAAGAGTGTCCTTTGTGTGCTAAAGCAAATTGTACATCACTACTGCAGGGTGTTGGAAATGTGGAAAAGCATGGGAAAAATACAATTGGAGTGTCCTATGGACTGTGGTTAGTAGTAACAATATAATTTTCTTGCATCTACAGAAAAGATGTACTGTGTTGATACTGAGGCAGTATGGAAAATGTGAGCCAAATATACACTATGGACACGGCAATAATCAGATGATATTATTTTATCTGTAGCAAATGATGCACCACTTTGTGGTGTGTTGATGGAGGGTTATTGTTTGGGAATTCTGCACATGTGCATGGTTGCTTTATAAGTTTACAATTTCTGTCATAAAAAAATAGATTTAAAAATAATAATAGTGTGTGTTGGGGGAAAAACACACCAAACGTAAGATAAAAACTATGATTAGTAGTTAAGATTTTGACAGTGTTCTTTCATAGTTTGTAACAAAAGCCTCATGACAATGCAAGGTGTTGGCGGAGGGTTAATGTATGGGACCCCTGTATGATATTATGCATGTCTGCTTTGTAAGTTCACAACTTTTACTATACACTAATTGTTTATGTATGTTCATATATAAATGATATAAAGATAATAATAATAATAGGATTGGTTGGGAGAAAATACTTTGTTAAGTAGTAATATTTTGACAATGCTCTTTAATCATTAGGTAAAAAGGTTTAAAAACAATCCAAATTATTGGTAGTAGAGTGAGATGTTATATATGTTTGATGTTATATGTTTGTTTTTTAAGTTCACAACTATTATACATTTATTGTTTATGTATGATTATATATGAGTGATATATTTCAATAAAAATAAAATAGAAAAAAGACTAAGCCAAAGTCATAAATAGCATGTGAAATGTGAAAGTTTACTTTTTGGGTTAAATTTTCCTTTCTGAGGTACATTTGAAAAATGAGGGGCAGGGACTTTCACTTAAAGAGTACCAGAAATATAAACTGGTATGTCTATTTTCATTTGTGGAACTGATCAATGAGATTTTCATCATCTTCATGGAATTCTGCATATAGTTCCATTACTATCACTGAATGAATCATAGAACATACAAAAGTTAGTTGGAGTATAAAGAAATACATAGATCTTATGTCTAATTCCAATTCATTAAATAAGCATTGCTCTCTCTTCTGTAATATCTGCTGCCCTTCCTAAACAAAAAGAAAATTAACTGAAGCAAGTTTACCTCTGACTTGGAGGAAAGTAGTGGGAGAAGATATTTTTCCTACAGAGTCAAATTATTTTAGTTTAGACTTGAGAAATTCCAAAGAACTACTTCCATGTACTGAATCTTTCTTGTACTGAATCCATCAATATTTATATACTTTCTAATCCTTTCATTTTAAACATATATCATATCCCTCAAAAGTAGAAAATAATAAAACCTCTCCCTCAACTCCACATCCTCCTGCTGCTATTACCTCCCATAGCTTCTCCATTATAGAACAACACTTAAATGAAATTGATTTCTAAATGCATATCCATTTTATTACTAGCCCACTCATTCCTCAGCTCATTTGTCACTGTTTGGGATGTAGAGTTGAAGCAAGATGGAGTTTAGATTGTAAGATGTTAACTAAGGCAAAGGGACAAACTGAACTGGATGCTGTCCCACTACAAATTCAGCCAAGCCAGAGAGGAATTTAGGAGGCCTAGTGTCTCTATGAATATTCCACATTACATTGAAACACCAGCACCTTGTTCAGCAACCTGGTAGCAGGCTGTCCCTTTAAGGTCCTGCCTAGGTGAGGCAGCTTTCTGTAACGCTGTTTGCTGACCACACTACTTTCCCGGCCACCAAATTCCTTCCTGAAAGGAGATCTGGACGGTAATTCTCCCCATCTATCACACCATTCAATTATGCCTTTGGCAATTTTTTCACATAGCTTCTCTAGTAGAGATCATCAGGGACCATCTCTCTAAAAGTACTAAACAATTTTGACCTTATATTATTTGACCTCTGTTTCTAGCACAAGCATTGCATTCATTCTGCCTTGGCTATTCAATCTCATCATGGGGAAGGTCTTAGTTTATATTGTCAAGGTCTTCTCTTAAATGACTGATGAATTTCTGTATGTTCAACTGAAGAAATAGAAACACTTATATTATCCCCTGCAATTTTCCTCAATCAAAAGGATGGATTTTTCTGCCTTGTTCTTTTTAGTTTCTAAAATGTATATAGCTCATCCAGGAAAAAAAAAAAAATTAGCCATTCTGTAAAGGGTGTTGTTAAGGAGAACAATGTTTGTATGCCAATTACACCACAATCGATAGAAAGATCTGAAAACCCTGATTTGCAGTAAATTCTCTGTTTAAATTTAGTGACATTTCTTGCATTGTTCATTTGGTTGCTTTTATTGAACTATTACAAGAATTAGGAAAAATGTCTCCTTGTAACATTTAAGCAATCATGGACATTGCTTCTGGTTTATTTGTTTCTGTCTTGTTCAATTAGTTGAGGTTGAAACTGAATACCTAGTTTCATGGGATATTGTTTACTGCTGAGCACAACCACCCCATTAAAAGTTGCCTTGTGAAGTAGGGAAACCAAAATACATGATAAATAACCCAGCATCAAACCAAATTCAATCTTCAGAATAGTCTGAAACAATGGGGATTATAATAACTGCTGTTATGTTCAAAACGTTTAATAGTAAGTCATCACATTATTACTTTACATACATCATTTACTCGTCACAAAAAAACCCGGAGATTTGTGTTATAGTTTTCATTTACAGATGAGAAAATTGAGGCCTGGGGAGGTTTTTAAAAAGTGCCTTTTATGGCAGAGTCAGGAATTAAACTCAGAATCCCTATGGTTTTGATTCCTTCAACAGCTTCTAACTTACTTTGGAGCCCAGATGTTGTTGGTTGTGTCCTCTTGTTTTTTCTCTCACCTCTTCACCTCATTTGCACCCCTCCCACCTTCATTCTAGTCATTCTGAACTCTTTTTAACTCCTTGAAAAAACTAAATGTTAGAACCTGCTGCTTGTTGTTCCTTCTCCCTTTCTCCCTCTGCCTCTTTGGCTCCCCTTTTGCCTCAGTAACTCCTCCTCACCTTTGAAATTCAACTCCAGCTCACTTCCTCAGGGAAGGAATGGTCAAATCCTTAGAATGGTTAGGCTCTGTATATTCACACCTCTAGCACCCCCTTCCCCATTTCTTCTTTATAGCATTTACCTATGGCCTTGCCAAACCTTTTCCATTAACATGAATCACTAAATGAAATAAATGCCCTTGAATAAATTCAATCATTAACAAGGTGCTTAGTCAAAAGCAATAATTTCTTCCTTCTTCTTCCTATCCTCCTCCCTGAATTAGTCATTGGTAATGATTTTCTTTTTTATATCTATAATTGTAGTTTTAATCGAATGGATTCATATTTAAAGGATGTGAGTTTAAAAAAAGATAATATCATACACATATTTGAGTATGTAGATACATAATTTTATATTTTTTATTTTTCTTTATAGTATTTTGTGGATTTTCTTCCCATGTCTGCTTTTGATTTTAAAATATATTGCCAAATCTTGTTCCAGAAATATTATAATTATTTTACCAAGAATATAAAGAATACCCATAATCCACTCTGTTTGATATTACCGATTATTTCAGACATTTAATTAATTTTTTTCTAATTTAATGGAAGGAAAATTGTATTTCATGTTCTTTGTGCATATTTCTATAACTACTAGTGCAGTTCTTTTTTATATGCTTATTGGCCAGTTGGATAGCTTTCTCTATAAATTGCCTTTTCATTTCCTTTACTATTTTTTCCTTTCATTAAAAAATGTATTTTATGTAAATATGCCTTGTTTTCCTTTATGGCTTTCAGATTTTCTGTCTTATAAAGTAGCTGCTCCAGCAGAGGTTATACAAATATTCAGATCTTTTCTAACACTATTATATTTCATGTTTGGTTATTTGTCTATGTCTAGAATATTATAAAATACACCCTACTCTTCCTGAGAGTAGGGCACTTGTCTATTCATCACAATATTTCCAATGCAAGAACTGTATCTACCATGGTAGGAAACATAACAAATACCTGTATGATGAAACACATCTCTTTAAGAGTTAAAATAGTCCTTGGACATCATTCATTATCAACTTCTTTCAGGATTAACTATAAGTAAAATTATTAAATAATTTTGCTTTCATTGTCTTATTATTCCTCTCTTAGTTTCATTTCTTTCAGGTAACAATTTTTTTTCTTCTCAGTTTTAGCTTGGTACCCCAGACCAACTCACCCTGGTGTGGTACTCCCTTGGACTGCTCAGTCAACTGTTCCCCAAACCTATTGTTCATTATCAAAGATCAGTTACCTCATTCTAAGATTCATGTTTGGTGATGAAGCTTGTGATCCTGACTCTTCCAGAAGAGACTGCCTTTGTTTCCTTTATCTCACAATTTTTTTTTTGGCAGCTGCCTATTTCTCTAACTTCCATGTTCAAACTTCATGAATAATCAGACATTTCATATTTTCTGAAACAGAAAGGAACCTTAAGATTTCTTTCTTAAGTGATGGGTCTTAATGATGACTTTTCATTGGGATGTACAAACCCTAACTCAGTTAGTTTCTTCTACTCCTATCCTGGAACTGCACTTTTCCCCCTGATATCACAATGGAATCAATTATGTCAAATGTGAGGGTAGCTTTGCTGAAGAGTCAATGAAAAACAGCCTTTAAGGCTCACATTAACAAGGTCCCTTCCAATCCTATAATTATATAAAATGCATAATTTTCTCCTGTAGGGTTTGCTCCTCAAATTGTATAAGCTTCAAGGTTTGTCTAAATCTACCCCAAAGTCACCGGAGTGCTTTCTTCAGTTTCCTTCTTTCTTTAACTCCATTCTGCATTTGATCCTGTTGATTGCTTCTTCCTTGCTGAAACAAATTTTACTTTTAGTCTTACATACTCTTCTAGTAGTTTTCCATGTTTCCTTTTCTAAAATGAAATAAAATCTTTTTTTACATTTTTCATCATATGTATCAATGATCCAAGGCATCCCTAAACCATAACTCTAAAAAAAATTTATTTTTATTTTAATTTAAAAGAAATTTTAGATTACATAAATGTTACATCAAGAATATAGGGCCTTTCCCCAATCCAGCACTCCCAGAGGTTGGGGATTACCCTACCCTCTGGTTTTGGACTGACTCCATGAGTGGGAGGGATTCGGTGGGAGGTGCAGCGGGGCCAAATGAGTTGGGTTCAATTTTCTCCCCACTCCCTTTTTTTTTTTGCATTTTGAGGAGCATACCAACTGACTTAAGGAAAGCCTGGAAAGAAAGGAGTGGTGAATCTGCTTAGAAAACCCAGTTTACCTAAACACCCTGGGATAGGAAACTTGGTCTGGGAGAAGGTGGAGTCAGAAAATCAACTAGCCCTCCTGTAACACAGCTAAGGGAGAGGGACTATGGGAGGTGCTTTCTAAGATTCCAATAGCATACTTGGGGTTCCTGGTAAGTTGTCAGTGCTCTCTCTCTCTGGAAATCAAGACTCATAGTTTTCTGTACTGAGCTGGTTCAACAAGGACCCACTTAAATGTCCTACCGGACCTCTCAGGCAGCTTTCCTATTGCCCTGGGAGATAGGGAAGTGAGGAAGGGAGAAAGGGGGAACATCAGATTCCTAAGTGTTTTATTTAACTGCAAAGAGAATTCCTTGCTTGAAACTTTGGTCATTTTTGTTGATTTGTCTTCTTGTTTTTCCTTCCTCTTTATCCCCGCCAAGACCCTTTTTTCTTTCTTTTTTCTCTTTTTCCTTTCTTGTTTGCTTCCCCCCACCTTTTGTCCATTTTTGTTCTTTCTTCCTTTCTCTACTTTGTTTATAATTTATTAGGTGCTGCAGGGAGCACTTCACATTTGCTTAATTTTCTCATCCTCTTTCCTCTTTTCTATGTGTATTGATTTTGGCCACTAACACTACCCCTTTCCTCTACATTTTTCTGTCCTCCATCATTTATTGTTTCTCTTACATTACACCCCTCTTTGTTTGGTCCCCAATTTTTCCGACTTATTATTTATAATACCTTTCTTCTGTTTTCTGTTTTATATTCACTCTTTATATTATTGTTCTTTCTTTTCTCTTTCCCTCTCTCCTGAATGCACTGGCCTTTTAATCCATGCTATATCCTCCCCATATTAAGTTTACTGTCTCATTGTAGATACTCTACTTTTCTTACTGTTATAACTCTGCAGAGCTTACATGAGTCTAATATCTTTTCTCCTAGAGCTCACATGATTCCTCTGTTAATATTTACTATCAATACTACTATTATTCATTTTCTTTTCTTACTCCTTTTTGCTTTCTCTGTCCCTAATATTTTCCTTCAAGTGAACTTAGCCAAGAACAAGGAAATAGAATAAGAAGAACAAAGTGACAAAGTGAAGACTTAACACACATGCAAAAACAACTAATTAAACCCCAAAGTAGACAAAGAAGCTAAGCAACTGATTAAACGCATCAAGAAAAAATGATGACCAGACAGCAACAAAAAACTACAAACCAAACTAATAATCAGGAAAACATGCCACAATCTAATGAACAAACTAAAAACCAGGAAGAGGAGCAGAACAATTAATTAAAGCTCTCAAAACATATATTAGGGACCAATTTGATGAAGTGAAGGAAGAGATTAAGAATATGAAGAAAACATTTGGAGAGAATACAGAAGAAATTGCAATCATTGCATATGGATAACAGACATGATGGTGATGAACAGCAAAATTCAAGAAATCAAAAATACACTCTCAGCAAATAACAGCAGACTCGAACAAGTAGAGGAAAGAATTAGTGATGTGGAAGACAGTACATCTGAAATCAACAGATAGTAGAAATGATCTATAAAAATATAGAAAAAATCCAGCTGGGACTTAGGGACCTGAATGACAATGCAAAACACACATACATATGCAATATAGGCATCCCAAAAGAAAAAGAGAAGGGAAAGGGGACAGAAGGAGTATTGGAGGAAATAATGGATGAAAACTTCCCAAATCTATTGAGGGAGATGCATGTACATGTCCAGGAAGCACAATGTACCCCAAAGAGCATAAATCCCAACAGGCCTACCCCAAGATATATACTTGTCAAATTATCCAATGCTAAAGACAAAGAAAAAATACTAAAAGCAGCAAAAGAAAAGAGAACCATCACATACAAAGGAGGCTTCATAAGATTAAGTGCTAATTTCTCTTCTGAAACATGGAGGCAAGAAAGCAGTGGTATGACATAGTCAAGGTACTAAAAGAAAAAAATTCCAATGAAGAATACTCTATCCAGCAAAGTTAGCATTGAAAATGATGGAGAGCTCAAAATATTCACAGATAAACAGAAACTAAGAGAGAATCCCAAAAAGAATCATGCCCTTCAAGAAATACCAAAGGGAGTTCTGCAGGAAGAAACAAAAAAAACAAGAGAGACAGAGTTGGAGGAGAGTGTAAGGGCAACTAAAAAGACAAAAAGAGAAAAAAAAATCAAACAAAATATGACAAAAACAAATCCAAAGAAAATATGGCTAATATAAGTAATTCCTTGAAAGTAATAACACTGAATGTCAATGGATTAAACTCACCTGTCAAGAGACTCAGACTAGAAGACTGGATAAGGAAATAAGATCCATCTATATGCTGTCTACAAGAAACACATCTTAGACCCAGGGATTCAAGGAGGTTGAAAGTGAATGGCTGGAAAGCAATCTTAAAAAAAAACAATAACTAAAAAAGAACAGGAATAACTATATTAATATCAGACAAGATAGACTTTAAATGCAAAACTGTTGTGAGAGTTGAAGATTGACACTACATATTAGTGAAAGGGATAATCTTTCAAGAAGAACAAACAATCATAAAAATTTATGCTCCTAACAAAGGTTCCTCCAAATATGTGAGGTAAACACTGGAAAAAACTAGTGAAGGAATAGATGCCTCTACAGTTATAGTGGGGGACTTTTATACACCACTATCAACTTTGGACAGAACATCTCAAAAGAGAATCAATAAAGAAACAAAGACTTTGAACAATATATTAGAGGAGATGGATCTAATAGACATATACAGAACATGACACCCAAATACAGCAGGATATACAATCTTCTCAAGTGCACATGGATCATCTTCAAGGTAGACCACATGCTAGGTCTCAGAAAAAGTCTCAATGAATTCAGAAAGAATGAAATCATACAAAATGATTTCTCTGATAACAGTGGAGTAAAGATGGAAACCTGCAAGTGCCAGAGACCCAGATTTGGCAACAAGATATGGAAGTTAAACAACACACTCTTAGAAAAACAGTGGGTCAAGGAGAAAATCTCAAAGAAATTAATAACTACCTTGAAATTAATGGAAATGATAACACAACATATCAAAACTTATGGGACACAGCAAAAGCAGTACTGAAAGGGAAATTTATAGCCATAAATTCATATATGTCAAAAAAGAAGAAAGAGTTAAAATTGAAGAACTAACTGCACACTTAGAGGAATTAGTAAAAAACAACAAACTAAATCCAAAGGAAGAAGAAAGAAAGAACAAAGATCAGAGTAGAACTAAATGAAATAGAAAATAAGAAAGCACTGGAAAATATAAACAAAACCAAAAGCTGGTTCTTTGAGAAGATCAATAAAATTGATAAACCCTTAGCTAGACTAACAGAGAAAAAAAGATAGAAGAGGTAAATACACAAAATAAAAAATGAGAAAGGAGATATCATCATTGACCCCACAGAAATAAAGGCTATCATAAGAAGATACTTTGAAAAATTATATGCCAACAAGAAGGACAATTTAGAGGAAATGGACAAATTTCTAGAAATACATAAGCAGCCTACATTGATGAAAGAAGAAATTGACAATCTCAACAAACCAATAGCCAGTAAGAGATAGAATCAGTCATTAAAAATTCGCCATATGAAGAGACCTGGGCCAGACAGCATCAGAGTTGAATTCTAACAAACATTCTGGAAAGAACTAACACATATCTTGCTTAAACACTTCCAAAAAATCAAAACAGAAGGATCATTGGATAACTCATTCTATGATGCCAAAATTACCCTAATACCAAAGTGAAACAAAGACACCACAAGAAAGGAAAATTACAGGCAATCTCTCTAATGAACCTAGACACAAAAATCCTCAACAAAATATTTGCTAATCATATTCAACAACACATTGAATGAATTATACACCATGATTAAGTGGAAGTCATTCCTGGTATGCAATGATGGTTCAACATAAGAAAATCAATTGATGTAATACACCATATAAACAGATTGAAGGAAAAAATCACATGATCATATCTATAGATGCAGGAAAAGCATTTGACAAAATATAGCACCCTTTCTTGATAAAAGTACTGCAAAGTTCGGAATAGAAGGAAACTTTCTGAACACGATAAAGAGTGTATATGAAAAATCCACAGATAATGTCACTTACAATGGTGAAATCCTAAAATCTTTACGTCTAAGATCAGGAAAATACAAGCGTGCTCACTATCACCCCTTCTATTTAACGTAGTCTTAGAAGTACTTGCTTGAGGAGTGAGGCAAGAGCCAGATATAAAAGGCATCCAAATTGGGAAGAAAGAAGTAAAAGTTCATTATTTGCAGATGACATGATCCTATACATAGAAAACCCTGAGAAGTCTACCACGAAGATTCTAGAACTCATAAATGAGTTCAGTAAAGTCACAGTTTACCAGATCAATATGAAAAAATCAGTAGCATTTCTGTACACCAATAATGAGCAACCTGAGGAGGAAACAGGAATCAAATACCATTCACAATAGCAAATTAAAAAAAAAAATACCTAGGAATAAATTTAACTAAAGGTGTAAAAGACTTATACACAGAAAACTACACAAAACTGTTCAAGGAAATCAAAGAAGACCTAAATAAATGGAAGTATATTCCCTGTTCATGGATAAGAAGGCTAAATATGATGTCTATCCTACCAAACTGATCTACAGATTCAATGCAATCCCAGTAAAAATCAACACAGCATTCTTTAATGAACTAGAGAAACTAAATATGAAATTTATTTGGAAAGGATAAGAGGACCTGAATAGCCAAAGACATATTGAAAGTGAAAAATGAAATTGGAGGAATCATACTACCTGATATATACTACAAATATACTACAAAGCTACAATAGTGAAAACAGCATCATATTGGCACAAGGATAGACACACTGACCAATGGAACTGAATTGAGAGTTCTGATATAAATCTTCATACATACAGCCATATGGTATTCGACAAGGCCACCAAACCCTCTCAACTGGGAGAGAATGGCTGCTTCAACAAATGATGCCTGGAGAACTGGATATCCATATGGAAAAGAATGAAAGAGGATTACCAACTCACATCTTATACAAAAATCAACTCAACATGGATCAAAGACCTAAATATAAGAGTCAAGACCATAAAGACCTTAGAAAGCAATGTAGGGAAGCATCTATAGGACCGTGTAATAATAAATGGCTTCATGAACTTCACACTGAAAGCACGAGCAGCAAAAGAAGAAATAGATAAATGGAAATGGGACTTCCTCAAAATTAAAGTCTTCTGCATCTCAAAGGAGTTTGTCAAGAAAGTGAAAAGAGAACCTACACAATGGGAGAAAATATTTCAAAACATATATCTGGTAGGAGACATATCCTGCATATATAAAGAATTCCTATATCTTGAAATAAAAAGACAAACAACCTATTTAAAAAATGGGAAAAAGATTTGAGCAGATACTTCTCCAAAGAAGATATACAAATGGCTAAAAAGCACATGAAAAAAATGCTTAAAATCACTAGCTATTAGGAAAATGCAAATCAAAACAACAATGAGATACCATCTTACTCCCATAAGACTGGCAGCTATCAAAAAATCAGCAGACTACAAGTGCTGGAGAGGTTGTGGAGGAATGGGAACACTCCTCCACTGCTAGTGAGAATGCAAAAGGATCCAGCCATTCAGGAGGACAGTTTGGTGGTTTCTCAAAAAACTAGCTATAGATTTGCCATATGACCCAGCAAATCACTGCTGGGTATATACCCAGTAGAATTGAAAACAAGGTCACAAACCAATATATGCACAACAATGTTCATAGCAGCACTACTCACTATTGCCAAAAATTGGAATCAACCCAGATGCCCATCAACAGATGAATGGATAAATAAAATGTGGTATATACATATACAATGGAATACTACTCAGCTAAAAGAGTGAATACAGTACAAACACATGTGATAATATGGATGAATCTTGAGAACCTTATGTTGAGTGATGCAACCCAGGCATTGAAGGAAAAATACTACATGACTTCCTTGATATGAAATAAATAAACCAAGCTGCCTCAGAGAGCTAGAGTCTGGATGATAGGCTTAAAGTAAGTTGGGGGTTAGCGGAAGGTTGCGAGCTGACACCTACATAGGTGAAATCTATGATAAGCTGGAGGTAAGTATTTGTACAGGGAAGGGATAAAATGGGGGCATAGACAAGCTTTGAATGGGGCTTTGTGGGCTTGAGGGGGGTTAGGGACGGGCCAAGAAATTGGGGGGAGGGTGGCTGGGACATTTGAAAATAGGAGATTTTCAGGTATGTGGTTGAAATTATAATGTAGAGAAAACTCTTTAGAAATTATAATAAGGAAGATTACCTGTTTAAGATGCTTAAAGGGGAGTATCTGACACAGGGGAGGCTTCTGGGGAGTGTGTAAGTACTCATTTTATCATAGTGGGTTATATCATTGGGTGGAGACTCCTACAATGAGAGTGAAGGTATACACATCCTGGGGAGAACTGATGTTCTCAAACAGAGGGAATTATATCTCTTGAGAGAATTAGTGACTCCCAGTGGGTTAGGGCAGTAGAGTATGTCAAGCCCTCAACATTGTTGCAAGTATCTCTGAATGTAGTCTTTCAAGTAATGAGGATTGATTGTCACTGTGGGCCCTGGGGGGGGGAGAGGTATTGAATAGATGGAATCAGTATAATGGGGGGCAATGGAAGTGTTCCACAAGATCATGCAATGATGGGTATAGAACATGTTAAATTACACCAAAAATGTATAAAAGTCTATAGGCTAAAATATAAACCATAATGTAAAACATAAGAGAACTAAAAATTTAGAAAATTGTATAGTCCAAAATATAAACCATAATGTAAACCCAACTGGAGCCATGTTTGAAAGCTATTGTTTCAATATCAGTACATCAACTGCAGCAAATATAATATAAAAAAGATCATTGCTGGGAAAGGGACAAAGGGTTTGATGTTGGATATGTGGGAGTACCATATATTATATATGTGAATTACAGTGATCTAAAACTTTTGTGAAGACAAACTTAATATGTACAAAAAAAAGGAAAGAATGTAGACACTGAGGAATAAATGGAAGAAATTGCCTTGCCACTGTACATACAGGGCAACACTTATAACAGTGATGAAAGGCATGCGTCAAAAGCAAAGCTTTTTCATTTTTTCATTTTTTGATACCTCAATTTATTTTTACTTTATTTAATTTTTCTAAATTAATATGTATTCTATATCTAACCTTTAAACCCATCACTATATTCGATTTTACTATGAATGGAACCTGGCAATATATTAGGCTTCATTTTTAAAGAAGTTTTGGACCACAGAGAGGTTCAACTATGGCAGAGGAGGAACACTGACTTGGGGTGTTACTAATAGGGAGGGGGCACACGTCTGGGAGGGAGTTCTCCAGGGCATGTATACAGGGTGCATATAAATGTTTGGATATTTTCATAGTGGTTTCAGTTAAAAATAACAACTGAGGGAATGCAGAGTTCCCATCCTGGGGAGCTCTGTCACATTCCCCAGTGGAAGAGCAACAATCCCCCAAGTGCAATGGCAAAGACCAACGAAGATGGATGGTCCAAAGATGAGCCTTTGATACTGATGGCTCTGTTTATGAGCCTGTGTGCTTGAAATATGAAGTAGGTCTAGAGCTGCAGGGTGCCTAAAAGTTACCTGCTGAGAGCCTCCATGTTGCTCAAATGTGGCCACTCTCTAAGCCAAATTCAGCCTGTAGATGCATTACCTTCCCCCCAGCATGGGACATGACTCCCAGGGATGAGGGTCCCTGGTGCCGAGGGATTACTACCAAGCACCAGCTGACAATGTAACTAGAAAAAGACCTTGAATAAAAGGGTCAACTCAGACCAGCAGAATATCTCAGCCTACATGTAATATCAGGTGTTAAAAACTGCTTTATGACTTTGGATAAAAGGGGAAAATGGAAAGGACAAATGAGTTTATATAGCTATGAGTCTCTAAAAAAGAGTTGGGAGGTCATCAGAAGGGTAATGCTTATGCATACCTCAGCAGGGTCCCACAGATAGCCAAAGTAGATAGAAGCCTAGGTACTAGTTCTGAGGGCTACAGAGACCCACAGGTTCTATGGTTATGGCAGATGTCTCTGGAGTTCAGTGCCATGTCAGTTGGCCCCGCTTTGGAGTTTGTGTTCCTGAGTGTGATGGAGTTGGACTCAGATATGACCTTTCTAGATGTGCCTCTTCTGTTACTTTTACTGGATCTGTGGTTGGCGCTGGGGTTGGTGTATATTCAGGAGACCTGATCCCTGGACTGTCCACGTGACAGCCAGGCTCGAGCCTCAGCAGACTTGCAACTCCTACCATCTGGTTTATTGGACTTACCATGGCCAGCTAACAGGGAGGTGAAAAAGGTTAACCACCACACCAGGGAGCCAAGAGTGCCTACAACTGCAAGCAGGAGATTGCATCAATCATCCATGTGGAATCTAAGACCCCTCTTGATATAGAGGGGTGTGGACATAGCCATCCCAGGGTCCACAGGCTGGAGGAATAGAGTACTGATTAGAGTGGACTTACTGATATTCTACGATGGAACTGTTATGATTAGTAATGGAAGAAATTATAGCATTGATGTGGCCACAGTAGCTGCTGAGGGTAAGGAGAGGGAAGAAGAGATATGATGTGGGGGCATTTTCAGGACTTGGAGTTGTCCTGGGTGGTACTGCAGGGACAGATGCTGTGCATTGTATGTCCTGCCATGGCCCACTGTGTGAACTGGGGGAGAGTATAAACTGCAATATAAGCCACTATCCATGTGGTGCAACAATGCTCCAAAATGTATTCACCAAATGCAATGAATGTGTCATGATGATGAAAGAGGTTGTTAATGTGGGAGGAGTGGGGTGAGGGGGGTGGGGGGTATATGGGGACCTCATGTTTTTTGAATGTAACATTTAAAAAATTAATAAAGAAGAAAAAATTACATAGGGGATTCCCATATGCCTCACCTGCTTTCCCTCCCACACTTTCGTAAATTAACAACAACCTTCATTAGTGTGGTACATTTGCTAAGATTGATAGACATGTATTCAAGCATTGCTACTAACTGTGGACTATAGTTTACATTATAGTTTACACTCTATCCTGCACAATTTTGTAGGTTATGACAAAATGTATATTGGCCTGTATCCATCATTACAATATCATGCAGGGCAATTCCAATGTCCTGAAATACCCTCATATTACACATATGACACCTATTCTTCCCTCTCCCTCCCCTCAGAACTCTGGTGGCCACTGCTTTTATATCTATGATAAAAGTTCTTTAATTGCTATAATAGAATAGTAATAAGTCTATTTTAGTCCATTGTTCATTCCCCAATCTTGAGGATTTGGGGATGGTGATGCCCACTCTGTTTCTAATTTAAAGAGATGGAACTATCTTGCTTGCAGTTACAGACACTTTCTGCTCCTTGGGATATGCACTGTTCATCATCATCTCCTTGTTAATTGTTTGGGTGAGTCCAATGAACTGGACTGTAGGTGTTGCAACTCTGCTGAAATTCAGGACTCAACTAGCACATGAATGGACCAAAGATTTTAATCTCTGGGACAAATATTTAACAAATATAGTTCTAATTATAGGTTCAAATAAAAGAGGCAGAAGAGCCACACACATGGAAACTATAAATGAGTCTAAGTTTGTTACACTAGAGTAAAGCCCACTGACAAGGTGCCAAATTCCTAAGTTTGTCTGTCCTGCTTATAGTGTCTGGATGTCTCTAGATCCTTCAGGAGTCCCACTGTCTGAGACATTATTTACTATGGCAGTGAATGAGGTCCTGGTGAGACATGCATAAGCATAGTCTCTGGAATGACTTCCTGACTCACTTTGAAATCCCTTAGCCATAAAAACTCATTTGTATTTAATATTTCCCCTTTTAGTCCATGTCTTTTTTCAGATGAATTGCAAGTTGGTGCTTGGTAAAAATCCCTTGGTGCCAGAGAGGCTCATCCCTAGGAGTCATGTCTCAATCTGAGGAGAAAGTAGTACATTTATATGTTGAGTTTGGCTTAAAGAGAGGCCACATTTGAGCAACAAAGAGGCTTTCAGGAGATAATTCTTAGGCAACATATAATACTAGGCTAAGAGAAATAAAGTCAACATAGGTATTCTTCTCAATTCTCATTCTATTTTTTTGGAAAGCTAATTACTGTAATTTTCATTTAACATTGGATATATCACATTTGATCTCCTACATGATTTTTGGTTCCAGTTCTCCACCTAAAAGTCTTGGAGAAGCAAAATTATATCACTTTCTACCATATCTAGTCATCATTACCAACTGGTTTGGGGTGATGAGTGACCCTATTATCACTCAAGAAAACTAAAAAGAAATTTCAAAATTTTATATTCATTTAGTAATCTTTTTACTTTAATTACTGTCTATCAATGTCTTTCTTTCCTTGAATCTCATATTTAATTTTCTTAAATACTTTAGCCCAGAGTTTATATATCACCTTTGCACTAGTTTTCTTTTCAGTAATATCTGTTCTGCCTTATTAATGTTGATTTCTCCTGCTACAATCCAACTGACAGTTACTAAAGTAGTCTTCTTAATAGCTATGTTCAGGTTATTGCTCCAATATTAAAGAATTTATGGTTTCTCTATTCATCAAACCAGATTCAATCTCCATAGTCCAACTCAGATTTACTTCCCTCTTTTTTTAAACACTATCAAAATCTCCTCCACAATTTCAGTGTCAAACTTCAGCTTGATTTTCATCTCTGTTACTTTAAATCAGGGTTTTCCAAGCTCCTGGATGATTCCTCCTTAGAGGGGACTGTCTTGAGTTTAGCAGCAGTCTCGGGCCTTAGCCACTAGATGCCAGTAACAATCAGCCCCCAACCCTCCCCAGTTTGAACAATTAAAAGTGTCTCTTGACATTGCCAAATGTCTCCTGCAGAGCAAATTCACCCCTTCCGATCCCCATTAAGACCTGTTATTCTAACCATCAGTCATTGCCAGAAATTCCGTATTACTTGTCTTCTCTTTCTTGTAAATGTTGTATGTTTTCTTGGCATTTTCTTTTCTATTAAAAAAAAAATTCTGTGTTGTCCTCCTGTTACTTTTACACATTATTCACATATTAAGATGAGATTCAAGAAAAAACTCTGAATTGAGAATTTCATATACACTTGATTGTTCTCTAATCAAAACTATCAAAAATGAGCAACACAGAGTGAAGTTGCAGTATATCTTTCTTATTTTTGTTTCTCAGTAAGTGGAATAATGTAGTATGTGAGATGTATTTATGAAATATAATGAAAGAGCTGAAGTATTATGCAACTGGTAATGATATTTAATGAAGCCGAACTCATAGGATTGGTAATATTGTTTTAGTTCTTTAATTCTGTGGTAATAAAACTAATTTTCTCAAAAAGAAGTGTTTCTTTACTTTTATATAAATGATTCACCTTTCATTTTTGTAAGGTGGTTTGAACTTATAGTTCAGGATAATTGAGGCCAATTAAAAAGGAGAAATAAAATGTTTCTGATATTATTAATAGATAACCATAGTCAAAGCTGCATTATGAGAACAGTAGGCTGATCAAACATACTTAGCCTATTTAAAATCTAAATATGCATTTAACAGAAATCTTTTAAAATGTATTTGGTTATTAAGATCTGCTTCACCTTATTTTTCTCTTCAAATAAATAAGTTCTTGTTAAACAAATGGAATATATTCATACAATACATAAATCCATATGCATGTGTGTGTACATATAAATACATAACATGCACACATCATTAATCACACTGGACCTAATTATTTATAAAAAGATGTATTCCCTTTGTTCTTTCCTATCAGATATTAAATACATATGAAAATCAAGTTTATGGACATTTCCAGATTGTGTTGATCTGCTTTATACATGTACATGAATTTGTGTTCAGCATATGACACACAGACTACCAATTTAGGCATTAGGAAAAATGCAACGAATTTTCCATTAAGTGTGCTCCCTCAGTGAACACCCTCTGTTTTCCTGGCGGGACCCAGCAGGATCTGAAAAATAAGCATCATATTGGGAACAATAATGAATATTTATGCTTTCTGGAATCCTTTCACATTCATTTTCCATCTGCACTGCTAGACCCCAAAATACAAAAATAGTAGAGGGGCTAAGAAGAATTGCGTTAAAACTTCTTGGATTAGTAATAGAGAAAAATCCACCATGCCTAAGTTTATGTGGAGGCACACATATGATGCTTACAGAAATATTTCATTTCTTCTTAATACCTCCGCATTACATAATTTCTGTAAAACAAACTTTGATTTTATAAAATTGTGATAGAATATGTAAATATTGTACAGCATGAGGAAAAAAAGCTATTATTAAAAATGTTAAAGCAGACAAGAAATGTCAGCAAAGAATAAGACTGGATTTGAATGTGATTAAAGGGGGAAATGTTAGGTTCTATATATGGTAACAGAATAAAAAAAAAATCCATGTCACAGCACAACACAAACAGTGAACCCTATTTTAAACCATGGACTGTAGTTAATATTGCAGTTGTAAAAATGTGGTTTCATTAATTATAACAAATGTACCATATGAATACTAAGTGTTAATAATAGAATCTTGTATTTTTATGCATGATTTTAAAAAAAGAATATACTGGGAAAAATAATGATTTGAAGGAGAAAACATTGAACTTCAGGCATAATTTTAGCTATTAATATGTTAATTCATAGAGCAAAAGAAAATTAGAAGTAAAAAAACTGTGGAAGAACCCATGTTGATTTTTAATCATTTACAAAGACAAACCCAGGATGCATATTGCCCAATGAGTCACTATTAGTTAAAAGTCTTAGTTCATTTTACTTCAAGGGCTCTTTGATTAAAGTGTTTATGACAGTGTTCTCCTTGAAGTTTCCACAATCTACATTTAGTAGTAAATACCAATAGTTCATCTTCCAAGTAAACTTTGGCTATATATAAGAATGCAAAGTATGTGGATGGAAATTGGAAAATTTTTTCTCATAACCTAGTAGTTTGAAAAATCTAGAGGGTGGATGGAACTTGGAAGGATTGTTGACTGCTTGATTTTTCAGTTATTGTGTATTTGCAGTCAGATGGTTGATGATAGAATCTTTTTTTTTCTGGCAAATATTATCTTTGATGAACTAAAATTGAAAACAGTAGCAAAAAACATACATTTTTCAAAAGGATAAGAAGGATATTTTATACAAAATGAAAAACTCAGCATTTCTAATCAACATTAATGTCACTCCAACTTCAAAATTATGCCTAATTGCAATGCCGTCAGAATTATAACCTGAACAACAGATAACACAGAAGACAGCAACATATTGGATAAATATATGAAGGACAACCCTTCAGCTTATTTTAAAGTTCTGAATCTTAGAGACAGGGCCACATTTGATCTCTCAATAGGGCAACTGTGGAAAAAGACTCCATTCGAAGACTACTCATATGAAATTGGAAAGCGACCAGTTTGAAATATCAACTTTTACTTATGAAGGCCTATGTCAGGCTTATAGAACCATGGTGTCCACTTTAATCTTTGAACAGGCATAAAACAAATGAAGGGAAGGTTTTCTTCACTTGGTGTTTGGTGCCCTCTCAAATGCAAAAGTATGGCTTGTTCACACATAGAGCTTAATTAAAGCCTGTGCACAGCACAGAGAAGGAGCTATCTTGAAAGAAATTTCGGCTGTGTTGGCAGTATCTTTCTGTCCTATTAAAAGGAAAAATAATTGAACAGCAAAGACTGTGGCAGAAAAGTCTAAATGTTCTAGAGAGTCTCTCAGACATTTTTTGAAGTTTCTCTCAAGCATTTTAAGGCTAAGCCACTGCTGGATTCTCCCTGTTGGGAGGACAGAAGTGCTAGAGATCACATGCCCAGGATTGAGCTCAAGAAGATGTGCCACATCAAACTGTTTACCCCTTGACCTCCACTCCCTCCTCTGCTGGGCTACACATATTCTGTTTCCTCTAGATTAACAAAAAAAATCAATTTTCACCAGTGAAAAAGGCTTTTAACTTAAAGCTAAATTCGCTGAAGTTAAAAAAAAAAGGACAAAAATCTTTCAACTTTTTCATAAACTGCACTAAAGACCAAATTTCTTATGTTATATTATGAGGAAACTTTCACCTATATCTCTGACTCTCTCTGTTTCCTACTTTTCTAAATTGAATAGAAATATGTTTGAAAAATTGAAACCGTTAATACCTCCGCAAATGAAAGCCTATTACTTTCACTTTGAAGCAGTATATTTTGTCACCAAAGTGTAACCTTTGAACTTGGCTGGAACTTTCATAATCTTTAAAATACATTTGCTTTTATTAAATATTTTTAAAGCATTTCATTCCATTATACTCTTTTCAATTACACTTACAATAATAATAAAATGCTGGGTGTTTCATCATGATAACTTAGAAAAACTAGTGTTTATAGATAAGAATGAGGGAGACTAAAAAACTAAAGCCACATCAGAATAAGAAACCTAGGTCATCACATCCCTTCTAAGTCTTTTCGGAGTGTTTCAAATTCAATGGTTTGTGTACCTCATTATGATAGATTCAATTTGACTGAAATATTCCTAATGTTCAGATTGTCCTAGTTCTTCAAGACTCTTCAATTATACCACCAGAGTATGGAGTTTAGGCTTTACTAATATTTGTGAATACTTGAAATTGGCTGCCATGTATTATGTCATTCAATATTTTAGATCTTATACATTTCTGCTTAGCTAGTCAGAATTCAGTTACCACCTTTTCATTCATATTATGTTTAAAAGTGTCTGCTCTTGATTATGAACCAGAAATATTCATATAATATGAACATCATTCATGCTTAACACAGTTCTAATTTGCCTGTAAGACAATTTAATTCATCCAAATACACACATACATATACACGTATATAGAGCTCACCTATTAAATCATAGGTCACATTTTACAAATCCTCTCTTCATACAAAATTTCTATATTTTACAGGATGGTTTGGCCCAAAGCATATTTCACATCTTAGTATTTTCTATAGCCTGATAACTAGGATGATGTGAGCATGAATTACCTGAACAGTTTACCCTTCTTCTTTGATGGCCCACAAACCTTAACTTCTTACCTTCAACACTGAGCCATCACATCACAAAAAGTATATATCTCCTTTGCAAAGGGGAATGTTTCTTAAGAAAATGATGGCCAATGATCAGCAAATAGGAGCATCTTGTTAAGTAGTCTCCACCAAATAGGAAGACCAATGAAAGAAACAACATCCCAGTTGAATAGTTTTGGCCAGTAAATAAATATTTAACAAAGCATTGAAAAATTGATTGAATGAATAATTGAATTAATATGTTCTAACAATTTTGGTCTAGCATCTCAAAGCAAGTTAAAAGAAACAGTTCAGGGCCTATCTATTGGCTATTCAAATAGTCCTCTGCTAGCAACTTGCGTGTGCCTAAAATTCCACACTATAACTTCATTCTCTGGGGCAAGTATTAGTTAAGATGCACATACTGTAAAGATAGAAATTTTACTTAAGGTTTCATTCTTTGTAACATTTGACTTAGTATGAAGTTAAATAAATATAAATATTAAAAATAGCATAGGCTTTGCAGTTACAATATGTGAAGAGTCCAGGAATCAACAATCCTGTTCTTACAGTAAGAAAAAGCTGACTAAACTGAAAATCAACACTATTTCTTGGACTTATCAGAAAGCTGAGGTTGAAGGGTAAAGACAAAAGAAAGTGAAAATAAGCAATGTATTCTAGGTGAAAAAGTTGTTTCTCAGGAGAGTAGGAATGTACTACTCTGATTCTGCTATTCATTTATATTGGAACTGAACAATTAATCAATAGCGGATTGTGGAAACTAGGTTCTTTCACTGGCAAGGGCATGTTTATAGATAAGCAAGGGAAGGAGGCTAAAATGATTCATGAGGTAATGGTTAGAGGTGGGGACATTAGTATGAACTAATGTTTAGATTAATATATATGTATAGGTTATATATAGAAATAGTTAAAGATATGTACCTATATAAGGATTATTATACACTAACATTTTTCCTTTTTCTGTCAGCTGAGAGAGCCTAGAAGCATGACACCCCAGCAGCAAAGATGACACCTAGCACCTAGATCTTGATATTTAATACCATTCTCCAATAAAAGGAACCATGGCTATTTGGAGAAGTGGCTGATTCCAGATCTGGGGTAAGAAATATGAAAGATAAGTCCAGAGTATATTACAATGTCAGAAAGTAAGGAAGTGCTGAAAAAAAGAAACAAACAAAATTGGCTGACTATGTACAAGGACACAGGAGTCAACTGAAAGTCTCCTAAGAGCCACAGTTGAAACAATTTGAGCAACAAAATAAAAAGTAGTATTGTATTATAAACTAAAGTTTTAAAATAAATATCCATGAGTTGATACTGATATAAATAAATGTTTGATTAAACTTTTAAAATAGGGGAAAAAGGCAAATCTCCCGTGCTGTAGAATTTCAAATAATTTACATAGATAGTCTTCCCTTAAGGAGGTAGAGTGCCACATGGACACCCCTCTTAAAGTGTGGGCTGCAATTACTGACTACCTTCCACACAACAGTACTGAAAGGGGGGGAAAGAGTAACTTTACAGGAGAGGAACCTGACAGACATTACCTTATCCAGGTCATCAAGGGCAATATTAACAGTAATAAGTCATAGTCTTAATTTCCTGGCTGCTATGGCAGATGTTACACAGTAGGCTTCTTTAAGAGTAGGAATTTATTGACTCATGGTTTCAGAGACTAGAAGGCTGTTTCCTCCCTGGTTCAGTAGTGTTTTGTTTGGACATCTATCCTTGGGATCATTGATTTTCCAGACACATGGCTTGTCCTCTTCCTTTTCTTCCAAGTTCCCTAGACTTTCAGCTTCTTATTCCTTCCCCTGGCTTTCTCTATAAGGTTTCCAGTAATAGAGAACCATCCTTATTCAGTTGTCCACATCTTAACAAAAAATGACATCTTCAAAAGGTCAGTTTTACAGTGGGTTCCTACCCACAGAAATGAATTAAGATTAAGAACATGATTGTCTCCTCCCCCATCCTCAGAGTACATAACTCAATGTGTCACAATCATTTAAAAGTTTCTACCTTTGATGTCATGTGATGAGAATGGCATTTTACATCTGTGGTCCTCCTCTCTAAAATATGTAAATCTAGTCTAATCATAAGAAAAATATCAGAATATTTCCAATTGAGGGACATTCTACAAAATACTTGACAAAGCAAAGTCTGAAAAACTGTCAAGCTCAGGAGGAGTCGAAGGAGACATAACTACTCAATGTAATGTGCTATATTAGATGTGATTCAGGAAGAGAAAAAGGACATTAGGTAAAAAACTAAGAAAATCAATATAAAGTATGGGATTTATTTATTGACACTGCATCAATATTGGTTGATTGATTGTAGTGAATCTATCATACTGATAAAAGATTATGAAATTAGGGCAAGTTGGGTGCAGAATATATGGGGACCCTGGAATTTCTTTGTTATTAGCCTATAAATACAAAACTGTTCTAGAATATACAGCTTATTTGAAAAAAAACCTACAAAAAACAACTACATTCTCAGAATGAATGTCTAACTTAATACTATCCAAGGAGCCTCTTATAATACTTATTACCATGGCCAACAAACTTGCAAGGAGGAACCATTAGCCATCCCCTTGACCCTGGAGGAATCAGGAGCATAACCTAGTTCCTAGGGCAGCATGGTACACATGTCTAGAGCATAAATCAGACAGGCAGAAAGGGCACTGGTAAAGGGACTCCTGGCAAATATTCACTAGGTTAAAGGTTTCTGGTTTATGGAGAGATTTGTAACAAGAGCTCAATTCTTGATAGGGACAGACAAGAAAGATTTAAGGCATCAACGGAAATATTTGAGTTATTAACTTTTAAAATGGTGGATAATGATGCCTGCAAAAGTTTTGATGTTTTTCACTTGGTACAATATTTGTAACATTTTCGTATTTTGCTTGTGAAGCTATTTGCTGAGAAAACGTGTGATTTAAAACCAATCAGTTAAATATTTTAATGCAGTCAAATATTTAATACAAAATGCCTAAAAGGTCATTTAAACAATTATGGCATCTAAAATTCTTATTTATTTTAAACTATGCTGAATTTCAATTAGATATTGAATATATTATGAAAATAGCTGCATTGCATTTTGATTTAGTTAACATTTTGATTACTATTGTGCTTTACTTCATTTCTCAAAAAAGTCCGCAACACTTGTACATGCCTTGTGGCAAACTGAATTAATTTCAGCCCTGTAGAAAAAGGAAATTATTTAACCAGGTTTTTCATTTATTGTAAATAAATTGAGAGTTCTATAAATCAGTGTTTAGACATAAAACTCAAAGCAAAGTTATTAAAATACCACACAATTAGTTCCCTTAACAAAAGGAAGTTATGAATGAGTAAGCACAATCTATTGAGTTTGCAAAATATCCTCTCTCCAACACTAATTTAAATATTTACTGAATGTTACTATTCATATCTAGATGTGTGTGTCTTTTATCCTAAAGGTCTAGAAAAGGAATTAGGAATTTTGAGTTCAGAATCAAAATAACCTATTTAAAGGAGAGAAGGTTATTGGTTTTCTTTTATTATTCTTTTATGAAACATAATTTATTTTCCCCACTGATTTCTTCCCTGATTCTTATATTTCCATGTTTAACTGCAAACTTTAGATTAAAAGTGCATTCATGCATACATGGTAATGTACAAGGGTATCTGATTATAACAATATGAAACACATTTAGACCAGAAATATATTTACACTTTAGTCAATGTATGCTAAATACTTTGTATATGCTTTTGCTCTTCTATCTCCCCCAAAATAGTTTGAATTTTCTGAATTTTAATTGTTCATATCATTTATGTTTCCTTTTGCCACTGAAGTATATTTTAAATTCCTAATTGACTTTAGTCTATTATTCCTTATTTTATGAAAAATTATGAAAGGAAAATCTGTTTAAATATTTAAAGGTGAATCAGGAATTAATATGTTCTATCTTATTTTTTCACTGACTCCATGGAATGAATTATCTAGGAACATTTCTTTTTTTAACAGATATTGTTGAGTTGGACTTTTGGGAAAATAATTTAGAGCTGCTATACATTTACAATTTTTTTCTAAATCATAGGACTAATAAATCATAATCAACTGCCATGTTATATTTGTAAATAGTGAAATTTACACTATAGATGTTAAGTAGATGATATGTTTATTTTCTTTTTGTCACAGACTATTTTTTATTGGAATGGAATTTATGTGCTCTTAATGCTTATTTTTTCATATGTTCAGAAGATAATTTTATATTGTCCACTGAACAAGATATTTATTTCAATAAATTCAAAAATAAAAGATTCACTAAATTCTAGCAAATTTAATCCCTCCATGTCTAAAGACTGGGGAAAACTTAAAGTAGATTAACTTTATTGGAGGGAGTTCTTAAAATAAAGATACTGATCTATCTCTAATTCCAGATGAGAAGAAGAAAATGTATTGAAATACATAAGAAAGAAGTGAAAAAAGGGATAGAGAGATGAATATATACATAGAGGTGTATGTGTTATTAAGGAAAAACCTCATAATTCCATTGTATCCTAACACAAATAATCTAGAATTGAAATTGCTTCTTAGTATGACATTTAGATAGTAGATTTAGATTTGTTTAAGGATGTACAAAAAGCTGAATTAGACTTGAAGGGATTTGTGCCTTTCAGGAATTATTTAGCATATCATAAATTAATAACTACATACAGACATATCATCATGTTATAGAATAGGATAGGCTTTCTATTTCAATGTTTTCCTATGTCTTAAGAACTGTGCTATGAAGGTAGATTGTTGATATCTGTCTGTCTTTCCAATTTTTTAGGTACAGAACTTGATTTAAAACTTTGATTTGCTCTTCTAAATAATTGTTTTAACTGCCTCTTAAAGAAAAAGATAGGAAAAATTGGAGTATTTTTATGCTTCCTCTGAAAAGTTTGTATTCCTTAACTTTTCTAACTAGCTCTTTTAATATTCTTTGAATTTACTTATATCAGTTAAAATACTGTGTACAGTTTCATCAGGCATTCCATCAAGCACATGGTTTCCTTATGTTTTATTTTCCATCAAGGCTTCCAGGGAGCATACAAAAACTTGTCAAAATGACTCTGGTCTTGTGATTTGCACTCTACATTACTGCAACCAGAGCAAACTAGCTGGCATAATTACTTTTTATGACAACCACAATTATTTTCTTATAAATGAATTCTAAAATTTTCCAAAAAGTCACAATATACTATTAGCTGTTGGCTGATTGTTGTATATTGCTTAGTTAAAACAAAACCTTATTTTATAACTACTTCACCCCTGGTCACTTATCTTCCATCCTTAGAGACATAAACTTTATCTTTAAAAAAACACACACAAATACATGCTTAATATGACAAAATCAATTGATAATTTGTTTCTCACTGATGTTTTTATATTGTTATATCTTTTAGAAATGTGTATTTGCAATTCAAAAATACTTCTTGAGCATTAATTCAAGCATTTCACTCGTGTTGGATATTTGTTATATGTTAATAAAGCAAAGGGACTAAATTTATTACCATTTTATATTTTTAGCATTACGTATATAAACTTTTCCAAACAAACTTTATTATACACTAATTCTGCCTTGAAGGAAAACTAAAAAAACCCTTGATACTGTGCATTCATTTTATAACCAGCCACATTACTTAGTGCTCTTATTGTTATTTTCCATGTGGTTCTCATTCTACAGACAAAATAAAATAATGTACAAATAAGAATATTTTGAAACAGCCTTCAATTATTCATTTCAATTAATCCTTTCAATTACTCCTTTCAATTACTTCTGTTTCCTGTCTTATTGTATTGGTTAGGCATTTGGAGCATAGTGATCATAGCATCAGTATGTTCCTGAGTTTGAAGGGAAATGCTTGTTGTATGGCAATATATGATGGTTACAGTATATTTCTTCATCTCATTTTATTCAGAAATATACCTTTTTTGTTAATTTTTCTGGTGGAACAGTAAACACATTATTATTATTTTTTAACTGGAAGGAAAAGAAATGCTGTGTTTTCTAAGATAATTGTTTCAAGGGCATTAGTTTTACCCTCTACTTCCCTTCCCCCACCATATCACCATACACAGAGTGTTTTCATTCTTAGTTTGGTTCAACCCAACCTTCTTTGCCCACCTATATTCCATTTGCATTCAAGTTTTCACCTCTTTGGTTATCATCTGCAATTTAAAAGTCACTCATATCCTCAACATCATAGATACAGATCATGTCTGTCTTATTTGTCATTGTGTTCTCAGCTTGCATAAAACAACATTGGGTACATTAGAGTAAAAAATATGTGTCCAATGAATTACTATAGTCAGCATTATTTGTGTCCTTTACCATATCAATGTTGTCTCTAATTCTTATAATTTTAGTGTCCTGACAGTTATATCTCATCTTAGGGAAGTCCTTTATCATTTATTTCATTTTATCTTGCCATGATAGGAACTGATATTTTGACATATATACCTCATCCATCTTTATTCATTATAGTTGGCTTTCTTTACTTCATAATGCCCCCAAAACTGTCTAATTATATATTAGTTCCTTCATCCATCCTAAAGAGTAAGAGTAATAACACAAGGGATGATGTTCTTCTTTCCCTTGTCAAAGTCGCCATGGTTGGTTTGTTTTCCCACTGATAAGTCCCATGTTTGGTAACTAACTGGGGTGTCATTAATATATTACCATACCCAGAGCCTTTCTTTAGGTTAACCATAGTAAGAGGGTGTGATAGATTTATATAACAAAAGCTCAGCTTGCAGTGTCTTCTGGGTACTAGACAAATTGATCTTTTCTGCCAACCCTACTATCTGGTTCTGGCAATCATGATAATCTTCAATCCACCCTATGCCCTGCACTCAGGAGTTTAACTTTTTCCTTCAATGCCTCCACATTTACTTAGCTGAGATGCAACAACCCTGACCAACTTCATTCCTGACCTTTGTTTCGGGGAATTTGCAGTTCCCAAACTGAATAAAGCTATGTGGGAGATGAGTGCACTAAAGCTTGGTGCTCTGATTACTCTAAGAGTACCCTATGGGAAATGGGAGGTTTTGATTTGGTATCAATGCTGGGCCATTGGGACAGAAAATATGGAATGGAAAAGAAACAAGATGTATTCCTACCTTTTGGAGGCTATATTAGTTTCCCATGACTGGAGTAACAAATTACTACCAACTGAGTTGCTTAAAACAATGGAAAATTGTTCTCTCACAGTTCTGGAGACTAGAAATCCAAAATCAAGTTGTGGGCAGCACCATGCTCCCTCTGATGGCTCTAGGGAGAAATTATTCTTTGCTTTTTCTAGCTTTGGTCATTTCTGGCAACTCTTAACATTTCTTGGTTTGTAGCAGCCTAACACCAATCTCTGGCTTCATTATCATGTGCCATCTTCCCTGTGTCTCTGCCTCTATTTCTAAATTTCCTTCTTCTTATAAAGACACTAGTAGTACTGGATTCAGAACCACCTTAATCCAGTATAACCTCATCTTAATTTCACTACATCTGAAAAGACCCTATTTCCAAATAAGGTCACATTCACAGTTCTAGATGGACCTGAATTTTGGGGGATACTATTCAACACAGTACAAAGGCTGACAGTGATGTTACATTTGTGAAATGGAACATGGTATATTTTCTCAACCCAAGTCTACAGATAAGATAAATTTCCCAAAGTTCAGGTTATAATTTGTCTTTAAGTTTTAAATGCATAGTTTCTGCTACTCTGAGAATTGTTGATTTTTTAAAAGTCTAGAAAGGCCAAATTAAATACTGTTTATCACGTATCATTTAAAACAGAAGTCTATGCTTGTGTTCACTTTTGCTCTATCTTCATAGAACTTTCGTTTGTGTAATTTCAAAAGTTAAATAATAAAATATGGATAATGGAGAAAATTTATAAAGATGAATATTTCTAAGTATTTCACAGTGCATTTCTCAAAGTGAAATACACAATTCCAGGAAAGTCAAATATTATTCTAAATAATTTGGGCTAAACAAAATTATTCTGTGGCCTTCTCAGCCAATGATATACTCATGTGATTTGTAAAGATCAAAAAATGGATAAAATGTGCATAATTTTCTAAACAATTTGATTATATGGATCACATAACTTTCATGTGGAACTAATATTCCATTAGCAGAATTTGAGAAACATTCCTTGTTTCATACTGGACATATTCTCCACTAATCTGTTTTCCATATTTAATTTGTCATTTATGTAATTTCATTCCATGAATTAATATTTTCTTAATATTAATATTCAATATGTATGGCTACATATTATTTCAGTGAATGAGTATATATTTGATTTATCAAATTTGCTACTATCATTTTTTGCTATTAAAATCAATACTGTAGTCTTTGTCAATTCGTCTTTGCCCAGTTGCTTATCACCTCCTCATATAAACAACTAGAAGAAAAAATGATATATATAGACAGTCAAATGTCCATCCAGAGAGATGGTTCCAAATTTCACCAACTTACCCAACAGTGTAAGAGCATGTCAAGTTCTCAAAAGCTGACATGATTTCAAACATCTTAATATTTACCTTATAGGTAAAAAAAGCACATTGTTATTTTAATTTGAACTTCTAATTTCCTCATTTTCAGTCACAGAAAATGTACTTTTATATGCTTATCATCCATTTGTATTTTTTCTTTTGTTAACTACCCATAAATGTAACTTGTTCATGTTTTTATTTCCTATTTGAGGGTAGTATTTTATTTTTTAATCGAATAACAAAAATATTTTGAACTTTAAGGATAATGCTTGTTTTTTTAAAATTTTCTATGAAGGTTTTTATTGTTTGTCACTTGTCTTTTAAGGTTCTTTTATATAGATGTATAGTATTTATATATATGCATGCATAATGTATGTTATTTTAATGTGGTCAAATTTGTCATATTTTCTTGATTTCTCCTGACTATAGTGACATTTATAAACAATGTCCCTCCCTATTTATAATATTATGTGAAACAAGTCTCTTATTCTCTTAATTGCATTTATATTTATCTCTATAATCTTTAATGAAACATAAACATGCTTTGATATAGAGTATTTTGCATTTGTCTTTGAACCTAAATATAATATTATACTTTATGGTTACCATTAGACTTATCTTGTTGGATTTAGCCCTATATTATAATCTAACTTTATTTTAAACATTATTTCCATAGTTTATATTGACAATCATTGCATTTGGCTTTGGTTTTGTTTTTTTTTTTTCATTCTATTTTTTAGTAAAACAGTAGAGCACCAGAATGCTTCTTCATCCTAGAAACCTCAAAATAATTCATGTTATAAACATCTCAAGGGTGAAATGTCCAATAAAGATCATAGGATATCAAGATTCAGTATAAACATGCCATTAGTGAACCTATACTTTACAATTACATATTACCAAATTCCATATTTTCTATCTCCATAGCATTCTTTAAGTTTTCAAATGAATAATCTTATTTGTAGTTGTTGCTTTTCCAAACTCATCATTTTTTTTTCCAAAAGCTGCCACAATGAGTTTGTTATAAATCTTAATTAGTCCTAGCCTTTTGATAACCATGTTGCAAGAAGTAGAAAAACAGATTTGAGGAAAAAACATTGTTTAAAACACTTTTATCCTGGTTTGCTTTTTTATCGTCAGTTACAACATACTTGGGGCAACATACAGTCACTAAACTGAATCCTTATTCTTTCATTTCTAAATCCTGTAAGCGTGTTTTGCTAAGTATACATAAGCCTAATGTCCTTTCTCTGAAATTCTGCTCATGCTACTCAAGGGTCTAGAACATCACCACCTGCCCTGTGCACCCTCAATAAATATTAATTACCGCCACTAATTAGAAATGTTGACACATGCATTTTTAATTACAGTTGGGGTTACATCTTAAGAGAAGAAGGTTTCAATTAATTAAATATCAAGGAATATTTTCACAAGATTGGAGACATTTGACAAAGCAATCAAGTCCATAGTACATTGTAAAAGTTTTTGAGCCTTAAAATATTGCTTTAAATATTCCAAACTAGAGACATCTCTGATTTGAAAAAGGCATGTATTTTCCATTCCTAGAAGCTTCTTATCAATCTATATGCTGATTTAAAAGCGTAAATGGAAAATAATTATACTTATAATTCATTGTTATTATTTTAAGTCTTTAAATATGGTACTAGGCTTTTGAGAGCATCAAGATAATAATAAGAACAATAAATAATTGAAATGGTGTATGATCATTGAAAACATTTAAAAATAAAATAAATTTTAACATGATCTCATGCAATCTTCATGGTAAGATAGAACACACTATTTTCCTTAACATCATAGGATTAATTAGATCTTTGTTTTTGGACTGTTGACCAGTGTAGTACACCCTGGAAAGCAATTCCTATAAGTTTTCAATGGCTGACACTGAAAACATTGTCTTAGTTACTACAACAATATGGCACTAGAAACTGTGGATGCTACTGTCATCTGAGATACAGTACTGGCCTTCATGAAAAGTGAAAACCAGGTTTTAAAGCATTACATATTTACAAAAAACACCAACTGACAGAAATGAATGCTAAAGCAAAATATATAAATGTTAATACTTTAGAATCTAGGGGCAAAAAGAGGTTGCTTAGAGCTGGGGTCTTCAGAAAGTCTTCAGGTCAGAGTTATAATTTTTTCATAAGACAGAATCAAATTTAACAGAAAAAAATTCAACATACTGCAACCATGAATAGAACATGAGAGGAACCTGACTGGAACTGAAACTGGGTAGGACTAGAAAAGTTACTGTTAGCACATTAAAAAAGTTTTATATTAATGGAGTGGCTATTAGAACCAGTTTTCATATTCTTTGATTACTGATTTCTTACAGTTATGAACAAGGTACATTCTTTAAGTTTAAGCTACTAAGTATAATTTGCAAAGGTATGCCACTATTTTTACTTAATTATATTAAATTAATTTTATAATCCATTTGTCATAATTTCCCAACCATGTATCACGTTAAACAGTTCTTTTCATAGATATGCATTAAGTAATAGAGCTATCAGCATTTATATACATGCTATCCTTTAATCTCAGGTACAGAGTAAGATGACAAACTAAAATAATAACAGCAATTATTAAATGAAAGTTTGATAAACATGAATATCTAAGAAATGTTTACATTTGAGGTCTTAAAATGCTAGTTGCTTTTTACTGTCCCAGAGACAACGGAAAAGATGAGGGAAAAATCAACGTACTTACAAAATTCTTTTCCATGTTTTTTTTGGTGACCTATTTAAAAAAAAAAACCTAACAGTTTAAAGGTAAACATTTATTCATGGCTAAGAGCATTTCAAGTCAACTGAGGCTATTTTACACTGTTTTCAAAAATCTTAAAATCCATAATCATACAATATTGAGAGGGGTCTCACAATATGTAGGTCTATTAAATAGCTGAAAAGGAAAACTTTTATAGTGGGAAATTATTTATTTGGATTTTTCACACATGTCAAACAGTAAACTTTTCTTCTACTTCACAGAATGATGGGAGAAAAAGAGTTTAAGGATCAAGGCCTCTCACGAAAAACGTCTGAGTGCCTTGACCCTTGTAGAGAAAAAATAAAAATAAAATAACTAAGGGGCTTTTGGTTAAAAATGGTGGAACAATTGCATGCGTTTATATCTACTTCCTCAACTCTGCCAAAATTATAATAAAAGAATAACAAAGGTATTTTCCAAGAAGAACAAAGAAAACAAGAAAGGAAACAATACTGGACATGAGATTTCAACAACTATATTGAAGACTGAAAGCAAATAGAGAGGGGTAGGCAGAGCAGAAAGGAGCAGCCAGGAGGTGTCCCAAGGCCTTTGAAGAGATTGGGTGTGGAAGGGAGACTGAGGTGCAGTGCTGAGAACTAGAAGAGTAGTGGGAAGTTTGAATACAGACCACGTGGACTGCCTGATCACCCTACTCCCCTCATTACACACATGCTCCCTATAAACACAAACACGGAAAAACACACACAGAGCTCTTCACCCCTACCCTAGCATGAGAGAAGAGGTTGTTCCCCAAAGAAATTGAATCATAATTGGCTCCAGTTTCAAGGATCCCAGGCATAGCAGAGATGTAGGATAAGACACAAGACTAAAACGAGGGTTTCAAATGAAAGCGTGGATGCTGAACTGTAAAACCCTCCACTGCTCCTTTGACTCTGCTGTCAGAATGCTGGAAGCCAGGAGCATGCCTTCTTAGGGAGGAGACATTGAAATTCTTCTCTGGAGAAATTGAATAGTTTCAGAGAAAAGACCTATAAAACTGTCTAATGTATGCATTACCTTTTAAGATACCATTTACCCTCTTTGAGCAGTTTTTCTGCTTAAACCAGAGACCGTGTCTCTTCCATATGTCTTAAGGCATTTAAATGAACTCATAGTGCATACTAAATGATGACTATTTTTCAAAAGATAACTACCTAAGGAAATAATGATGATTTTAAGTTGCCCTTCTAAAATAGTGAGCTACTTCTTTTGCACATCCTGGCAATTAGTGATCCTAAAAAGATATTCAAAAGTACAAATTAGCAGTTCTTAAAAAGGAAGGACTTTTTGAATTTCACTTTTGAAACTATCTTGACTTCTTCCCAGGTGTTGTTATTGAGTGATTATAACTAGTATTCAGGAAGCATTATCTTGAGTTATCTATAATATGCCTGAAGCATATAAAATAAATATACTGCATAAAGAGAAAATGGAACTAACTCCCTCCCAAGCTCAATAGTAAACATAAATTTAAGTCTAGTGCTTCATGATATTTCTTCTTGATAACCATATACAAACAATGGTATAAATATATTGAATGCATATTTGCTAAATATCTATATTTAGGGTCTATAAGTTTTTCCAGAGAAGA
Source organism: Dasypus novemcinctus (assembly GCF_030445035.2). Classification (NCBI taxonomy): domain Eukaryota; kingdom Metazoa; phylum Chordata; class Mammalia; order Cingulata; family Dasypodidae; genus Dasypus; species Dasypus novemcinctus. The sequence goes on along the minus strand of NC_080683.1, from coordinate 66,516,690 downwards.
TTAGATATTTGATTTAAGATATTTCCATTCATATAGATGTAAATATGCGACCTATTGAGTCATTTAAAAATATGACTCAAAGTAGCGTGTTTACTTTCATTGAAATGTTTAGTCCTGGGGAGTGGGTGTGACTCAACCATTTGGGAACCTGCCTACCACATGGGAGGAGAGGTCCTGGGTTTGGGTTCTGGTACCTCCTAAAAAAGATAAGCAGATGTCACATCCACTACAATGAGTTAGATGCCACACTGCCACAATGAGCAGATGCCTAAACTAGCAGATGCTGTAGCCCATAGGGAGAAAATGTGGCTCAGGCCACTGGGCACTCACCTCTCATGTGGGAGGTCCTGGGTTTGGTTTCTGGTGCCTCCTGGAGAAGATTAACAAACAATGAGCGGACTGATGAGAGAATCATCTGGGGGAGGTGGGGGGATAAATTTTAAAAGAAATATGTAAATAAATAAATCTTTTAAAAAAAGGAAGTATTTAGTCCTGAATATTGATTTATAAATATATCTTAGAGCATATTTTATTCCATGGGAGAGGCCAGAAGTTTGGATCCATGAACAATATCAAAGACACAGTGTTTATTGGAGAAGACTATTGAGAAAAAATGGATTTATAAATGTATATTTTTGTCTGTTTTGAAAATGGTAAATTTACCTATAGTTACCTAGCAATGTGCAACCCTAATACAAAAAATATATTGTTTTTTAAGTATTAGAGTGAGGCATTTTAAAAAGAGATTTACTCTACTATGAAAATTTTTTCCAGAATTTTTTACAAACTTTCTCCAAACTTGGAAGGATGTAGTAAGTCACAGGAAGACTATGGATATCTCTGCTCATCTTTTAGCTACGAGTGGAGCATGAAGGCAAAAACATAGTGATATGCCTACTTTTGATTCCAGATTGTGCTGAAAAACGTAAAAAATAAGTAAGTATTCTTCTCGCTTAGTGAGAAAAAGGACAGCTCTAGCTCACTGGTAGAGTGAGCGTTTTTTTGCATAGTAAAACTAATAGTTCCCTTCTTATTAGTTGTGCTGGTTTGAGTCCTTCATGGACCCCAGAAATGTATGTTCCTAATGTTAATCCATATCTGTGGTTAAAACATTATAAGTGGCTTATTTTGGAAAGTAGGATCTTAACTTAAGAGGCGAACTACCTCATTCAGTGTGGGTCTTAACCCTCTTACTGGAGTCTCTAACAAAGGAGGACTAAAAAGTCAATGAGAGAAAAAGACTCAGAAAAAGAAGGAGAGATCCTGGAGGCCAGAAGCTGGAATCAGTGGAGCATAGAGGCAGGGAAAGTTGCCCCAGAGAGACTAGGCCTACGGAGCTGCTCGAAGCTGAAGATACAAGGCCTGGAGGAGAAGGGATAGACCCAGCAGATCGACAGTGTGCCCTGCCACGTGCTTGGTTGCCCATGGCTAAGCTCAGAGAGAACATATATTTAGATAATGCTGCCATGTGCCGGATCACCCATAGCTGCAGCTTGGTGAGAAAGCATCTTTTGATGATGCCTTGATTTTGACATTTCACAGCCTTGAAATTTTAAGCTTTTAACCTAATAAATTCCCATTGTAGAAGCCAACACATTTCTGGTGTATTGCTTGGGCAGCCTTCATCAAATTAAAAAATAAACTGCATTATTAATAATGCAGGTTAAGATCAATCTTAAGCTCATAAATTGTAGGAGGATATATAAAATTGTCACTTATTATAGATTGTATCAATAATCCAATGCATAGCTTTCTTTATAGTAACTTTATGTGGGAGCCTTTCCTAATCTTGTGAGACCTTACCTCTCTGTTTCTCTGCAGGGTCCCAAGCATCACCTGCCTCTGCCGCCCCACCCCTCTTGGACTCTGGAATACTTACTTTCCCTCTAAAAATACTGTTTCTGAAGTATCCATGAAATTAGTCAAGGGAACCTTCTAATGCTAACAACAAAGTCTCCTTTGATTGATTTCTTTGCATGGAGCAAAAGCCCATAGAATGGAAGACAATAGAAAACTAACAGACGTGGCTATTCATTGTTTTCAAAACCCAATTCAAAAAATCAACTTATTTGGCTCCTGAATATACGATTTTTTTTAACCTTATTTATTTCTGTATCTGTTTAATAAGAAGATAGACCTACCAAGATGTCTCAGAATGACAATTGTGATTGCTATTTGGTTACTTTTCCCCCCAGTTTCTTAAGTCAAAGCCAGAATGTAGATTTTAGACAGAACTAAGTGGTACCTGTTTCCTATTTTTATACTGTGGACCCCACTGACCACATATTTTTACTATATTGATATATCCAAAATACTTTGACTGAAAAATTTTGTATTTCTAAAAATATCCTTACATGTATAAGCACATAATAGTATAGATTCAAAATTCATGGAAGAAAATATGTTATAACAAAATAGACAACTACAATCATAGCTGTAGATTGAAATACCCACCTCTCACTGATTGATAGAGAAAATAGGAAAAGAAAACCACTAAGTATATCGAAAGTAAGCACTGTCATACTAGTTGAATTTATTGATACTAATAGATTATTATACCTAACAACAAATAAATCTTTCCATCTGCACAAATTTTGGACAAATAACTATTATGGAATTGAAATCAGCTGGAATATTTTGCCTTATAAAATAGTTTTAAATTAGAAATCAGTATATTGTATTTAGAAATCCTGACAATATCTAGATATGATTAAACACATTTTAAAAAACCCTTTGGTCAAAGGAAAAATTTTAAAAAAAGAAAATAAAAATTGATTTGAATGGAATGATAATGAAAGTACATATGTAAAATCTGTGGAACACTGTTAAACAGTGCTTAGTGAATAAGTTATGGTTTTAATTGCCTATATTTAAAAAGAAAAAAGGTTTAGAATCAACCATTTAAGTTTTTACCTTAGGAAGCTAAAAATATAAAAGCAAATTAAATCAAAATTTAAAGAAAGAAAATGAAAAATGGAGTAGAAATCAATAAAACATTAAAAAGCAAATAAAAAATCAATAAAGCCAAAAACTGAGTTTCAAAAATTGTTTAAAAATTGATCAACCTCTCCCAAGACTCCTCCCCTAACAAACAAAAGTAAGGAAGATACAAAATCAAGAATCAAAGACATATGATAGAACAGACCCTATAGACATTTCATGGAAGAAAAAGAACATTTTATGAATAATGTTCTGCTAATAAATTTGACAACTTAGGTGAACTGAACATTTAAAAAATCAGCTTGCTAAATGACATAAGATGAGGTAGAAAATCTAAATAATCACATATCAATGAAGATTTGTAATCACAAGCATTTCTACAAAGAAAACCACAGATCCAGATGATTTCCAAAAATTCCATGAAACATTTAAACTAAAAATAATACCAAATCTTTACCAACTTCCTTGGGATATAGAAAATGAGGATAAATTGCCCATCACTTTTATGAAGCCATTAAAACCTTCTTACCAAAATCTGATGAAGACATTTCAAAAACAGAAAAATATAGTCTAATATCCCTTATGAACATGGAAGTAAAATTCTTTAACAAAATATTTGCAAAATATAAAGACAATAATACATCATGATTAGTGGGAATTACCCCAGGATGAATGTAGGTATAATCATTATACCAAGAAAATAAGGGAGAAAAAATGAACAAATATCAGATACAGAAAAAAGTTGTCAAAAGTCAACATCCATTTAAGATTCAAAAATCCTTCAGAACACTAAAAGAACAATGGTAGTTATTATACAGAAAACCTAGAGGTAACATCATACCTAATAGTGAAATATTAAACCCATTTACCCTAAGATTAAGTACAAGGCAAGATATGAACTTTCATGACTTTTATTCAAAATTGAATTGGAAGTCCTAGCTAATTCAATAAAACAAGAGAAATAAATATGAGGCATAGAAATTTTAAAAGAAAATGTTATATTGCTATTTACAGATGACATGATTATCTACATGGAAAATCCTAAGGAATCCACAGAAAGAAAATCTCTATTTGAATTGAGAAGTGAATTTAGCAAAGATAAATTTATACAAGATCTATGTATAAAAGTCAATTATTTTTCCTTATTCTAGCAATGAACAATTGGAAATTAAAATTTTAAAATATGTATAATGGCTTTAAAAACTCAAATAGTTAGGAATAAAGTTACCAAAAGTTGTTCAATGCTTTCATCATAAACTCAAAAATATTGTGGAGAGAATTATAGAAGACCAAAATAAATGGAAAAATATGCTATATTCAAAGATTGAAAGACTCAGTATTGTTAAGATATCTGTCCTCACAATTTGATAAATGGATTCAAGGTAATCTCTTTAAAAATTTCAGTAGGTTTTTATGTCAAGCAGATTCTGAAATTTATATGGAATTTAAATTATTTATTATTATTTACTATCATAAAAACAGATTTGAAGAAGAACAACAAAGTTGGGCAATTTACACTGATTTCCAGTTATGATAAAGCTAAAATAATATAGTATGGCATTGGTGTAAGAGCAAACAGAACAACAAAGTTAGGCAATTTACATTGATTTCCAGTTATGATAAAGCTAAAATAATACAGTATGGCATTGGTATAAGGACACACAGTCCAGAAATAGACCCACACTTAAACAGATGATTTTTTACTTACTTGACCAATGCAAAAGACAAGTTTTGGTACTGAAAAAAGTGAGTATCTGAATGGAATAAGTAAACCTCATCTCTCTCTTTAACCTACCTCACTCCAAACATAAAAATTAAATCCAGATACAGCATAGATCTAAATTTAAAAGGCAGAGTTACAAAGCTTCTAGAAAAAAAAATAAGAGTATTTTATCTTCATGAATTTGTCAGAGATATCTAAATTCATAAATTAGACTTCATTAAAATTGAAAACTTTGGCTCATCGAAGACACTGTTTTGAGAATAAGTAGGAAAGCCCACGCACTGGGAGAAAATATTTACAGTACTTACATAAAAGAAATAACTCATCCAGCAAATAAAAGGAATACTTACAAATCAATAATAACAAAGATAAATAACCAAATTTTAAAACTGGATGAAGACTTAAGTAGAGATTTCAAAAAATATAAACAAATGGTCAATAAGTACTTAAAAATGAGCTCATTATGAAAATTCAAAATAAAACTACAATGATATACCATTTTTCACCCACTAAAATGGCTAAAATAAAAAAAAATTGACAAACCCACATGATCACACTAATAGAAAGTAAATTCTCTCATACACAGTTGTTGTAAAATAGTACAATTAATTTATAAAGTATTTTGACAGTTTATTATAAAATTAAACATATCTATGACCAAGCAATTCTAAAAGATTATATAATCTCTCGTGATTATAAAAAGAAAGTTAAACATATGTCCATAAAAATCTGGTACATGAATTTGCTTATCAGCAAATTGCCAGCAACTTAAAAGTATATGAACATGAAAATGAATGATAACATTATGTATATTCATACAGTATAATATACTATTACTCAGAAACAGAAAAACATGAAATACTGATGCAACAATGATGAACACCACAACATGCTGAGTAATAAGTCAGCAACAAGTGTATACTGCTTTCCATTTATTTCAGTTCCTGGAACAGGCAATACTAATCTCTAATGCCTTTTAGGGTGACTAGTAAGGGATGAAAGAAATCTCTTGCAGAGATGGAAATGTTATAATATTGGTTTTGTGTGTTAATGACAGAAGCCTGTGTATATAATTGTCAAAATTCATTGACTTGGTTGGGGTTTAAGATATATTTAGGGGATTTGAATCTCTGGACTGACAATGTGATAGCCAGGTCCTGAGCCTCAACAGACTCCAGCACCTACAATCTGATTTATTGGACGTACCACACTCAGCTAAGATGGAGTTGAAGAAGGACAACCACCACACCATGGAGCCTAGAGTGATTACAACTGAAAGTGGGAGAATTGCATCCAGCATCCATGTGGAATCTGAGCCTCCTCTTGACATAGAGGTGCAATGGACACAACCAATCCAATGTCCACATAGAAGAGGTGGCATTGGATGGGGAAAAATGGACATGGTGGCTGATGGGTATGGGGAAAGGCAGGAAGAGATGAGAGGTGGAGGCGTCTTTGGGACATGGAGCTGCCCTGGATGGTGCTTCAGAGGCAATCACCGGACATTGTAAATCCTCACAGGGCCCACTGGATGGAATGGAGGAGAGTATGGGCCATGATGTGGACCATTGACTATGAGGTGCAGAGGTGCCCAAAGATGTACTTACCAAATCCAATGGATGTGTCATGATGATGGGAATGAGTGTTGCTGGGGGGGGGAGAGGTGGGGTGGGGGGGTGGGGTTGAATGGGACCTCACATATATATTTTTAATGTAATATTATTACAAAGTCAATAAAAAAATAAATAAATTAAAAAAAAAAACCCCAAAAAAAAGCACTGAAAACAGGACACAAACAGATATATGTACACCAATGTTCATAGCAGCATTGTTCACTATCGCCAAAAGTTGGAATCAGTCCAAATGTCCGTCAACAGATGAGTGGATCAATAAAATGTGGTATATACACACACACACACACACAAAAAAAATTCATTGACTTGTGCACTTAAGAAATGTGAATTGAATTGTATCTTAATTACACATCCATTAAAAATTTAAAAATGGAAATAAAAATACCTTAATCTCAACAGTTCATAAATCTCATATTAAATTGGGCCAAGTTGCACAAACTATTGTTGGTGAGCTACAGATGGACCTAGCTATATTGCAGGGGATACAGAAATCTTTAAATTAACTAGACATTCTCTACAGATCAAATAAATAATACATCAACATACAACAATTTTTAAAGCATAAAAAATTGCACCCCCCTTGTGATTCATTAATTAGAAATCAAATTTTAAATTGTTTATAATGCATTTGTAAATTATTTTTTCCATCAAATGATAGTAATATACAACTACTATGTTTACATTTGTTTTACATTATAAAGGGTCATCTAGTTGAAATGTTAAGAATGATTAAACTCAAATAAATGACACTTTTATTAACCAAAAATACCCCATAAATCAGAAGTTGCCTTCTTATATTATCATCAGTTTCTTCTGAATTATGGGAATTACTGGCACCCTAATACTTCAGTCCCAGCAAGTAAAACATATTTAGCAGTTTAGCAGTTTGGGGAACAGGTTTCTATCACTAAAAAAGTCAAGATGATATATCTTTGGTAGTTTTGATGTCATTCAACATGCATTCTATCTAGCATATATGTGAAGGAAACACTGACAAATTGGAAAACAAATGGAAAATGATACATTTCCCTTATTTATGTTCTATGTAGAGCTGTCAGAAAACATGCTTTCTATTTCCAGTTGTGCCACTAACCAACTCTGTGATAACATAGAGAAGTTAGTTAAATTCTTTGTGATCAGGTTTTCCATCTGCAGAAACACAAGACATTAAAAAATTCTATGAGACTCAAATTAATGTTTTCCTATTTTTTTTTCATTCTTTGCCACATATTTAGCTAATCCATGGGTCTTAAACACCATATAGTATTATAAGTAAAAGTTCTCCTGCCTAAACAATATAATATAGCATAAGGAAGCAAACTACATATCATGCTCAAATTTGAATTTTTCATAGTTCCATTTTAATGAGAAACATGCAATCCTCTAGCCTCTGGAAACACAGCCAGAGCCTGGTAAATCCACCAACTAAGCAGAGGAGTAATGATAATGCTCATTGTGCAGGAAGCTGCAGAATTGTAAATCTGGTTTATTAAGATATTTTAGGTGCTATTACCACGTTTTCTAGGCTGAATAATCTCAAAGATAGTTAGTCCCTAAGGGGAGGGGGCATGGAAAAACTGTTTATTTGGACCATCATTAGCTCTTTGTTCATTGTTTTGACTTTGGCTAAATTTAAATAAAAATATTCTTTTTATCATTTTACATTTTTTTTGTGTGAAATAAAGGTCCCATTTTTGTTTATTTTTAATTCAAAAATAGAGGAATGAAGATTTCCTTTTCAGTTCTCTAAAGGTGACAAAGTCTGAGGAAAAATTATTCTCAAAATCAAATACTCAGTAAGTATGTAGTCATTGCCATATTTTTTTAAATGTTTAAATATTGAAAAATGAAGGGATCTTCTGTCAATAAGGACATGGCATAAAAGTTAACAATATTAAAAACATTTTTTAAATGTTAAAAACATTAAAAACATTGCCAAGTACCAGCATATAGAAAATGTTTATTTTGTTAAGAATCGTGCAATATTTTAAAGGCTAACAAAATGTATTGATATGATTTATTTTAAACATAAATCACCAAGTCATTTTATTCAAATTATATATAGAATCAAAATACTTTCTAAATTTCATAGATTCACTGAAAGTAAAGAGAAGGCAGGCCACCAGATACCCTAAAACTACATTTACAGAAATTAAATAATATGTTAACATATTTTAATTGGATTTAGAATAATTATCAAACACTACAATTATCCTTCTATTTGGATATGTAGAGAAATTCACCAATTCTATAATATTCAGAGATTTTTTTGTTAAATATTTAAGGAATACTTTTACAATGTTCAATATTAGACTTCCTTTAGAGAAAATATTTTTTTAACTAAGAAAATTTTATGATAGCAATGATTTTTATCTATTTAAAGGTAACAGGCAGACTGTATAGAAAAGTGATTATCATATCTCATCTGCCATTATCTTTAAAAAGCCAAATATCAAAACAAAGTAAATTGCCTTGAGATAAATTCAGAATTAAATAATTCTTACTATGAACAATTTGAATTTATCTGGAAGAAAGAAGGGAATTGTGCCAGATTAATTTTCCTTAGTATCAGACTAGGGCTGCCTGCAAAACACACTTTATTTCAGATATAACTATTATCACAACAATATTAACTCTCTCCATACAGAGTTCCTCTTCTTCCTTCAGCAGCTCCTCCTCCACAACTCCCACTTCAGTTGAATTTCATTAGCTCTCTCTCCTCAACTTGCCTTTTCAGGGGTGTGGTGGTAGCGTAATTCTACTCTAGCTGCAGCTTCAATGTCTCAGCATCTCTTGTGTTCTGTAATCCTGTTCAAACATCATCAATACCACTTTAGGTTCCATTTCAGAATTCCTGTTGCTTCCTGTCAAGATCCTGACTGACACAGTGGGATATCCAAATGGAGAAATCTACTTCTGTAAATAAGGATCTGGATTTCAGGAGAGACGCTGGCTATAGACACCCAGATTTCAGAAGCATAGCATATAGCTGTAGTTGGAGCCTAGGGATTAATTTAGAGTACCCAGGTGGGCCAGGTAGTCTGCAAAGAAAAGGTCAAAAATGGAGATATAGAAAATAAAATAAAAATGTAATCCCAGCATTAGGAGAACTAGAAATGAGAGCTATACTGAATGAAAATGAATCAGGGAGTTCACAGACAATGGTGGATTATCAATAGCTATAAATAATGAAGAAGCATCAAATGGTAAGAAAGCTGAAAAGAAATGACTATGTATGTACATGTTCTTTTTTTCATTGGCAAAGAATTTTCATAAACTTATAGATCTGGAAAGCATATACTTCAATGAATTAGGCTTGGAAGTACAGTTAAGATGAATGTTCTTTATGAATGCTGGCATTTGGGAAAAGAAGAGTAAGAGCATTGGCTTGGGCAATAAGCAGGAACTATGGAAAAGGTTTTGTGGAGGGAATTAAAGGTAGTTACAGTCTAGGGAACACAATTCATCATCTGAAATTTTAATTTCTGCCTATTCCTAGTACTAGAAACCAAAAGAAAGTATCTGGTTTTTTTTTTCACTCATCCCAGGATGTCTTTAGTATGAATCCCTTATTTGAGGAAAATGCTACAAGTTAACTCCAGCTTCAGACTACACTACTCAGCTACATAAATTCAAAACCCATAACAATAATAAAAATACCAAAAACCATGCTGTTGACATATATAAATTTCCTTAATTCAACATGATAATTTTGACACTTTTGATCTCATAGAAAAGGTCAACAGACACACAAACCTATAAAGCATTTCACTGGCATCTTCCATACACACCCACACATACATGAATACATGCAGATTTAAAAGCATGCAGGGCTATTCTAAAATGTGAAAGAGATACCCTGCCCGTATTTGGATTGGGGTTTCTCTCTAGTCCAGCAGATTTTTGATACTCTTATCTAGTTTTGTGGTGACCTTTGGAATATCTCCTTTAGTTCTCAATAAGGCAATTGATCAAGGCTTTGAACATCTGATGTGTGACTTTCTTGCATTAGAATCTCTAGAGGTGTATTGTTTAAAGTGTGGCTGTGTGGTGTTTTGAAGCTATACATATATATATATATATATATATATATATATATATATATATCCCAGAAGAACATGTTCTCAAATCTAATCCATTCCTGTAAGTGTGAAACCATCGTAATTAACACCGTTTGGTGAGGTGCTTTCAGTTGTTAAGGTGAGACCCACCTCAATTAGGATGGGTCTTAATCATATTATTGGAGTCCTTTAAAAGGAAATGAATTTAGACAAATAAAGAGAAAGCCACGGAAGCAAGAAGTGGGCGAGAAGGGAAAGACTAGCAGATGCCATGTCCTTTGCCATGTGACCAAGGAGCCAGGATAATAGACATCCAGCCCCCGTTGCCAGTCATCAGGAAGGAAGCATCACCTTGATGGGCCTTGATTGGACATTTTCCTGGCCTGAAAATCATGAGCAAATAAATTCTCATTGTTTAAGCTGAATGATTTGTTACAGTTTCAAGTTATTTTATGAATTCCAAAAAGGGAAAGATTATGTTTGTGAAATAATTCATCCCTGTGTGTGAGGCCCTTTCAATTGGGCTACATCAGTTAGGTGTAACTCACGTGAGTCTCTACTTTTTTTCTGGATCTGATTAAAACATAGACACAGGAAAAAGAAGTTGCCATGTTTTTATCCTGCCAAGTGAGAGAAGAGTAAAGGATCCCTTAAGTATGATGCCCCCATGAAGCTGGGCCCATGGAGGAGATCAAAAGGAGATGAGCCCTACTGTATGCCTGATAGCTTACAGTTGAAATCAGGGAGAAAACAGAGCAACTGAGATTTAAAGAGGAGACCCAGGAAAGAGATAAGCCCTATGTCTGGTTTCTTACATCTGAGCTGTGGGGGCTGGGCTCTGAGAGACAGTGAACCTGGAGGGGAAAGGCTGAGAATGGTGGCCATCTTGCTTTGTCATGTGCCTGGACAAGAGGATCAACAGAAGCTGACTTTGGGGTGAACGCACCTTTTATGACGCTTTGATTTAGACTTCTCACAGTTGGAACTGTAAGCTTTTACCTCCAAATAAATCCTCTTTTTAAAAACCAATCCATTCTTTTACTTTGCATTTGCAGCAAGCAAACTAAAACACCATTTCATGTTATTTGCTTTCAGCAGGCTAAAAAACAAAACACTTTTGTTACCAGGAATGGGGTGCTGCTATCGAAAACACCACAAATGTAGAAGCGGAAATAGAATTGGGTACTGGTTAGAAGCTGGAAGATTGTGAGGTGCTTGACAGAAAAGGTCTTAATTGTTTTGAAGAGATTATTGGTAGAAGTTTGGATGCTAAAGATACTTCTGATAAGATCTTAGAAGGAAATGGTAAATGTATTATTGGAAACTGGAGGAAAGGTGATCCTTGTTTTAAAATGTCAGAAAACTTCGTGAAAGTGAGTTCTGATGTCAAATGGAAGTTAGAACTCAAAAGTAATGAACTTGGATATTTAACTGAGGACATTTCCAAGCTAAGCATGGAAACTGCATTCTGCTTTCTTCTTGCAGCTTACAGTAAAATGTGAGAGGAAAGGGATAAGCTAAGAACTGAAACCCCTGGCACAAAGAAACCAAAAATTTAAAAATCGAGTGTTTCTGGAGAGTGAGTCTCCAGAGAATATTGTTCCATTTGAGTGTTTAACTGAGCATAAAAACATTCAGCAATTTCTGTGTAAGTCAGGGTTGGAAATTAAGTTATCCAGGAAATATTTGTGGAAAGTTCTTTGATCTGATGGTTTGGATCCCTGAGTACTACATGCAAAATCAACAAGTTTTTTACTAGATCTGTATGAACAGAACCTTTGCCAGCCTGAACTAAAAGGAACAGAATAAGGACAGATGGGGGGGGGGGCAGTGGGGAATCACTTCAAAGGCAGAGCAATGGAAGCTGAGGTCTGGCCTGAAGAAATTTTCTCAGGCCAAGAACATGGGCCTACCCATTTGTATGGAAAGGGTGGGTCTTCCCTGGTATTTGAAGAGGGTGGCCTTCCACCCCATTGTTCAGAAAGAGAGCTGCCATTTCATCATACTCAGAAGATTGAGTTTGTGCCCTGGGGATTGTGGAGAGCCTGGCCACCATCCCAATATTTGAAGAGGGTGGAGTTTTCTTCCCATTGTTCCAGGAGAGCATGGCCACTGTGCAAGCACTTGGAAGGGTTTGGGCTGCTATTCCCTTAGATCTGGGGGACAAAATATTATTCCATAGATGACTTTCAGACCTTAAAATCTAATGAAGTATGTCCTGCAGTTTCATAATGGTTTGAGACCTGTGACCCTGTTTTCATTACAATTCCTTCCCAAGGGAATGCAAATGTTTACATTATTCTTGTCTTCCTTTTTATATTGGAAGCAGGTAACTTGATCTCTAGGTTTCACAGGTCCACAGACAGTGGGGAATTATGCCCCAAGGCAAACCACACCCATATCCAATTTTTATGAGACTTTGTACTAAACATTGTCTCTGAATTTAAGGCTTGGATTATTGTGATGGCACGCATGTATTTTGCATACGGAAAGAACATGTCTTTTGGGGGTCCAGATTTGGAATGTGGTGGTTTGACACTGAATGTACCCAAGAAAAACATGTTCTTAAATCTAACCTACTCCTGTGGGTATGAACCCATTAGGAGCAGGGGTTTTGGTGAGGCTACTTGAGTTAATGTGTGACCCAACTAAATCAGCATGGTTCTTAATCCTCTTACTGGAGTCCTTTATGATGGGAATGAATTCAGGCAAAGAGAGAGAAAGCCAGGGAAGATAAAAGTAGAAATCAATAAAGCCCAGAAGGAAAAAAGGAGAGACCAGGAGATACTACCATGTCCCTTGCTATGTGACAGAGGAGCTAGTATGGCCAGCACCCAGCCTCAAAAGGGTGCACTTCAGGAAAAATGCACCACCTTGATGATACCTTTGTTTGGACATTTTTCTGGCCTCAGAACTGTGAAAAATTAAATTCTCGTTTTTTAGGTTAGACCATTTCATGGTATTGCTTTGAGAAGCCTAGGAAACTAATAGAGGCTGCTTAGGCTATTTTCCAGACTATCTAGTTTAAAATTTGTTTTGGTGAGATCAGGAATCTTCATTTCTAAATAAGCTTCATGATTTCTTTTCCTGTGCACTAAATTCTGAAGAATACTATCTAAAAATAGAGACTAGATAACTAAAGCAGCTGGGAGACCTTGTAAACAATGTGTTTGGTAAACCGTCACTCTTCCTTTTTACGAGATCCTCAAGTGTTTTTGTTTCTTTTGAATAAAATTTCTATTATAGTCTACTAAATAAAATATAAATTAATGAACTCTATCATAAATTAATATGTGCTTGGCCTAAATGAGTAAAAATATCCTATTATGCTGGAACCAGGATAGGAGTTGCTGTAAAATAATTGCTGGTTTCAAAGTTGCAAATCTCCTTTCTGTTACTCCTGATTCCTTAAGTAACTTTTGCCAGAATAATGAGCACAGCTAAAGGAGACAGCACAATTTTAACAATGATTGGTGAGAAAAATGCAGGTTATTGAACTACTTTAGCATTCTCCAGCAGATATCCTGAATTCCTAGATATTGAAGTTACTGGGGACTACTCTAAGTATGAATACCAGGGAGGTAAAATGCTTAAAGAGAATTATTTTAGTGGTAACTGCAAATAAAAAAATGCCTTCAAAACAATAACTTTAAAAAAATTGCAGTTAAATGTTAAATATTCATTCATACATTTAGAGATAGTTTAGGTAGTTCTAACTGATGGATGCATTATCAGTTGTATTACTTATCTTTATGAATTTCAGGGTCCATTTATTTAAATAATAAATATGAGCAGAGTGCACTGATTTCAATCAACTTATCTGGGGTTCCAACACCGTGTGAAAACCATCTAAGCTACTTTTTATAGTTTATGCTAAACAGAAAATCTCAATTAAATAAAATCATATCATTGTTATGGTTGCTTACAGTTTATTCATATAGAAACACATAATGCCCTTAAATACTTATTGAAAATAATGGGTATTGTCTTGGGTAATGAATGTTAGAATTACTAAATAAACATTATGAAATTCATATCAATCTAGGAACATATCTCTTTGTTCTTGTACAAAAGGAAGGGAAGTCTGCCTTGTGTGATCAGTTATTGTCCTACCTCTCCACAAAATTTTACAAAGTATGGTACATAGCATATAAGAAGATACTAAGTATCTGAACAGTAATTACTGCCATTATTGCTCTACCATCTGCCCTTTTGATGGATCATCATTTCAATTAATCGCTTCTAATTTTTCCCAAGATGTCTAGAACATCTGAAGTTAAATCATCAAAGAAAAATCAGTAGGAGGTGAAACAGTGACAGTGGTGAGCAACGTTGAGAATTTCTAGAGAGCCTGAGGTACTGAAAGAGCAAGGCCTTTCCTCCTCCCATTCCTTTCCTATTCCCTTTAAATCAATGCACAGTATACTGTCCAGAGTAAATTCACAGACAGAATAGAATGGAGTGGCTCAGGCCATTGCCACAAGAAGGCATCCTTTCACATAATCCCCAGCTGCATGCATCATGTCTCCTTTATATTTGAGCTGCATAACTTGCTTTGCCTTTGCAATAAAGACTAGAAACTTCAAAAAAGAAAAAACAAAAACAAAAACACCTAATCACCAAGAATGGTCCCAGCCTGTGTCATGGCAATTAAGAGCAGGAATAACCTTATTGCATCAACCATAATGATAAAATTTTAACTAGCAAATGCTTTCTACCTTCTTTTTTCCAAATACATTTTCCAAGAATATTTTTGAAGCATTACTGCATTTCTAGACTTTTCTTTTTACCATCATCTCTTACAGTTCTTCTATATATCTCATCCATTTACTTATGCTCCTGTCCAGTCTATGTTTTTTCTCTCCAAAGTTTTTGTTTCATATTATTGGGAGAATTTATAAATTAAAAGTCTACATTCCTTGTCATAATCTCCTACTTAAATACGGATGTGAAAATATATATTCTTTGGGTATACTCTATCTTTTAATATAAAATGATTTTCAAAATACTGTTGTTCAACTAATGACCAAATTCAATCTGATCAAATCAATCGATGTAATCAATGGCATGTAATCTAATGCAAGTGGAAATTTGAGACAAACAGTAAAGCATGGCATTCTCAACAATAAAAGAAGCATTGTTAATTTTTTTTCTTTCCTTATTTTTTTTCATCTGAATTTGTCATGTTTTACATGTTGTTTGATCAACAAAGTTCAACTGTGAGGTGATTGGTTTTCTACCAAGAACAGTGATATTTCTTTAAGCCATGCACTACTTGAGGATTTTGTGAAAAAAATAAAGTACAGATGGTTTCTGAGTCATGGAAATTTACTTCTTCCTAAATCTAGGTAGACACACTTAGGTTCTGGTCTGCCCAATCTCCATTTAGCTTCTTATGGTTGCACAATAATCCACATTTCTTCTACCTTGATAACCCTAGTTCAGTGGTTCTGATTTACGGGACTTATGGAAATGCATTGATGCTTTTGTTTGTCACAACTGGGTAGATGGTGCTACTGATAACTAGTGGGCAGAGGAGAGGGATACTGGTAAATATCTGAAATTATATAAGACAGTTGTCCACAACAAAGAATTATCTGGTTAAATATGTCAATAATACTAAGGAAGAGAATCCTGAAAGTTAAGCCTGGTGATATGAGGCAGATATTTTCTTTAATTAGTTTTAAATTGCCTTCCAAAATTAGAATATAAATTAATTATAATGTCAGGGATGCTCAAGAAACAGTTGGGTTTTAATTGTTATTATCTGCATTTTTGTATTTTTTTATATTTTATTTTTTCTACTTTTTTATTGCAACCAAAATACTCTGAAAATGAAAAAAAAAAAGAAGTCCACACATTTTAAGAGAAAGTAGTATTTATTTTGCCTAAGCTGTTGAACTCAGTCGCACAAGTGTTGATTTCAGAGTAGTTACAACCGCTTGGTGTATTAGTTCTCTGAATCAGGAATTGAGGCCTACACAAAGGACATACTGACTTAAGCACTTATAATCTGGTTCCGAAATGGTGGAATGTTTAAGGAACTACCCCGCACTTCAACTTTGTTTTGTTTTATTTTGTTTCATTTTGTGTTTAGGGATATTGAGGCTTACTAAAGTCTTTTAGGGTTTTTCAGCCTACTAATCTCTTTTTTTCCTTTGTGGATGATAAGAACCATTTAACTTGAACTTAAAAACAGGTGAGGCTCTCATAACAATATGAAATAGGAAAAGATTGCCTTTGGCTTCCTATGCCCTTAGGTACTCAGTGTTCCCATGGCATTTCTTCCTATGGTCTGTAGGAAACTACTCTTAGGAAAGGAGGTAAAATTGACACCTATGAGAAATAAGTGACTGCATTTAATTACATTGCTCAGTTTTCCCTCTTTGAAGCACTGCATTAAAAAGACTGGATACTCACATTTGCTTACTGTGCGTTTAAAAGCTCTCCAGCTGTTCTTATTGACCAAAATGGTCTCAATTCTGGGTGTTAAACCTGGGATGCAGTTCTGGGTGTTAAACCTGGGATGCCAATCCCAAACAGAACAGAATATTTGAATGAAAAACTAGCAAAAACTGGCAGAGCCATCTTCCTCAAAACTTTAAATTTTCTTAGTATTTTTAGGTTGCAATACAAATGCAGGTAATAACAATTAAAATCCCACTGTTTCTTGAGTATCATATTTTGGATAATCATTAGCTGTTTTATATACAATAATTGAACAACTGGGAGAATAAATCAAGAAAAAAATTCTACTCACAATAGCAAAAAAAAAGAATCAAATATATAAGAATAATAAAACCAAGGATGTAATTGATTTGTGTCCAGAAAACTACAAAGCATTGCTAAGAGAAGTTAAAGAAGATCTAAAGAAATGAAAGTTATTTTATTTTTTGAAGTTGAAATAAAGTTTTTAAGATTAAATAAACAATTGCATATATAAATAAATGAAAACATATGACCTATTCATGTATTAGCTGACTAAATATTGTTAAGATGTCAATCCTACTCAATGCAATTTATAGACTCAATGTCAGCCCAATCAAAAGCCAGCAACCTTCTTTGCAGAAGTGGAAAAGCTAATCATAAAATTTGTATGGATGGGTGTGAGACTGTAAGTAACCCAGAAAATCATGTTCTTAAAGCTAATCCATTCTTGTGGGTGTAAACCTATTATAGTGGAAAGTTTTGATTAGGTTATATAAATAAGTAATGGCCCAGGATGAATTTTAATCCCCTTACTGGAGTCCTTTATAAGAAAATGAAATTCAGTCAGAGAAAGAAAGCACAAAGTCAGAAGATGAAAGCAGCAAAATCCAGAAGAGAAGGGAGAGAGCAGCACATATCACCATGTGCCTTGCCATGTGCTAGTGGAGCCCAAGATCATTAGTGGCTGGTCTTCAGGGAGAAAGCATCCTTACTGGGACAATTTTCTCAGCCTTGGAACTATAAGCTTGAAAGCCAATAAATCCCCTTTGTAAAAGCCACCTCATTCCTGGTATATTGCTTTTGGCAGCATAGCAGAATAAAACAAAGTTTAAGGGCCTAGAATAGCTAAAGCCATCTTGATAAAGAATAATGAAGTTGAAGAACTCACACTTCCCAAACTTAAAACTTATGAAAAATCATAGTAATCAAAAGAGCAGGATACTGGTATAAGGACAGATACATAAGTCAATGGAATTGAATTGAGAGTTCAGAAATTAACCCTCACATTTATGGCCAAATGATTTTGACAAGGAGGCAAAGACCACTCAATTGGGGAAAAAAAATCTCTTCAAAAAATGGTTCTGGGAAAACTGAATCTCCATTTGCAAAGAAAAAAAAAAAAAGGAAGGAGCATCACTACCATACACCTTATATAAAAATCAACCAAAAATGGATCAAAGATCTAAATATAACTCCTAGAGGAAAACATTGGAAAGCCTATTCAGGACCCTTTGTTAGGCAATGCTTTGTTAGATTTTATACCCAAAGTACAAGAAACAGAAGGAAAAAAATAGATAAATTGGGTATCATCAAAATTAAAAACTGTGCTTCAAAGAACTTTACCATGAGAGTAAAATGAGGTGGCGGACTTGGCCCAGTGGATAGGGCATCCGTCTACCACATGGGAGGTCGGTGGTTCAAACCCCGGGCCTCCTTGAACCATGTAGAGCTGGCCCATGCACAGTGCTGATGTGCACAAGGAGTGCCCTGCCACGCAGGGGTGTCCCCACATAGGGGAGCGCCATGCACAAGGAGTGCCCCTGTAAGGAGAGCCGCCCAGTGCGAAAGAAAGTGCAGCCTGCCCAGGAATGGTGGTGCACACACAGAGAGCTGACACAACAAGATGACACAACAAAAAGAAACACAGATTCCCATGCCGTTGACAACAACAGAAGCGGACAAAGAAGACGCAGCAAATAGACACAGAAAACAGACAACCAGGGCGGGTGGGGGGAAGGTGAAGGGGAGAGAAATAAATAAATAAGTGTTTAAAAAAAAAAGAGTAAAATGAGAGCCTGCACAATGGGAGAAAATATTTGGAAAGCACATAGCTGACATAGGTTTAACATCCAAAATATGTAAAAAAAAAAAAAAAAATCCTTTAACTTAACAACAAAATGGCAAACAATAAAATTAAAAAATGGACAAGTGACTTGAATAGACCTGTCTCCAAAGAAGATATACAAATTACCAGAAAGCAGATGAAAAGATGCTCAACACGATTAGCATCAAGAAAATGCAAATCAAAACCACATTGAGAGGTCTGGGGTTCAATTGCCAACCCCAGTATCTCAAAAAAAAAAAAAAGCAAGCAAAAGACTACATTTAGATACCATTTCATAGCCATTAGAATGGATGCTATTAAGAAAACTGAAAATAACCTATGTTGAAGAGGAGAAATAGGAATACTCATTCATTGCTGGTGGCAAGTAAAATGGTGCAGCTGCATGGAAGATAGTTTGGTGGTTCCTCAGAAAGCTAAGTATAGAACTACCACATGAGCCAGCAACCCCACTGCTTGGCATATACCTAAATTAACTGAACTCAGACACTCAAACAGATATTTGCACAGCCATATTTATAGTGACATTATTCAGAATTGCCCAAAGAGGGAAGAAACCCAAGTGTTCATCTACAGATCAATTGGTAAATAAAATGTGGTTTATAAATGCAATAGAATATTAATTAGCCATAAAAAGGAATGAGGTCCTTGTTCATTCATGGATGAAGCTTGAAGACATCATGTTGAATGAAATAAACCAAATACAAAAATAAAAATATTTATGATCTTGCTGATTTAAAATAATTATACTAAGAATCTAGAGTCAGAATCTAAAATATACATTGCCAGGGGATAGAGAATGGGAAGTTAAGTTTTAAAATGTACAAGGTTCTGTGATGGTTAGGTTTGTGTGTCAACTTGGCCAGTGTGACAGTCTGAGATTATTTTTGTGACTTGCAAAAATAAAAAGATTAGGGGCGGCAGACTTGGCCCAGTGGTTAGGGCATCCATCTACCACATGGGAGGTCTGTGGTTCAAACCCCAGGACTCCTTGACCCGTGTGGAGTTGGCCCATGCACAGTGCTGATGCACGCAAGGAGTGCCATGCCACGCAGGGGTGCCCCCGCGTAGGGGAACCCCATGCACAAGGAGTGTGCCCTGTAAGGAGAGCCGCCCAGCACTAAAGAAAGTTCAGCCTGCCCAGGAATGGTGCTGCACACACGGAGAGCTGACACAAGATGACGCAACAAAAGAGACACAGATTCCTGTGCCGCTGACAACCCAGCAAACAGACACAGAGAACAGACAACCGGGGTGGGAGGGAAGGGGAGAGAAATAAATAAATCTAAAAAAAAAAAAAAGATTATATTTGTAAACTTATCTATTACTCTGGGTGTGATACTCTCTGATTGTATTAAATTCAGTGAAGGGCTTCTGATTAAGTTTATTTGATAAAATCAATTTAGCACTTCTGATTTGGCATAACTCAGGTTAAGTCCCTGCACCTTGGTGGGCCAAATGGGACACTTACTCAAGAAAACATGTGGGAAGAGAGAGAGCTCTGATAATTTTTATCCTGGGGATCTGGGGAGAGATGAGCCATTTGCCTGATAGTTTGCAGCTGACCATGGGAAGATAACCAAGACTGATATAGAAGTCCCAGAAAGAAATGAGTGCTATGCCAGAAGAGAGAGGAAACCCTGAGAGACAAGCCCTATGCCATCCTACAACTGAGAGAAAGGAAGCCCAGAGGGAAAGGCTGAAACCTCGCAGAGATCAGCAACCATCTTCCTTCAATACGTGGCAACTGACTTAGATGAGAAAGCAACCTTGAGATGGATTCTTTAGGGTCTTGTAACTGTAAGTTTTACCCCCAAATAAATACCCTTTATAAAAGCCAGCAGATTTCTGGTACTTTGCATCACCACCTCTTTGGCAGACTAATATAGCCGAGTTATGGTGCCCAGTTGATTGGTCAAACAAACACTGGCCTAATCGTACTGTGAGGACATTGCATAGACTTAAATCATCAGTGAGTTGAATGCATCTGTGACTGAAAACATATACAATCAACTAAGGAGATTGTCTTCAGCAATGAGAGAAGTCTTACCCAATCAGTTGAGGCCTTAAAAAGAGAAGTGATTTCAGGAGTAAGGAGAGAGAATTCCCTTCTCTAATTCAGACAGCCAGAACTCATTGAGGACTACATTGGAGTTCCTGGCTTGTAGCCTGCCCTATGGAATTTGGACTCATGCTTGACCATGGTCACATGAGACAGTATTATAAAATCTCATAATACTTACAGACCTCTCTTGTCAGTTCTTTTCCCTACAGAACTCTGACTAATACAGCTTGGTACCAGGAGTGGTTAATCAGAAACAGAACCTTAAAAACTGGGATTTCTGAATTGCATCAGTTTTTCTTGCAATTGACTCTCCATTCTGATTAGACTCAAAGGCACTAATGACTCTGTGTCCTACAATCAAAAGGCCACTATAGTCCATAGCATAAGTTGGCAATAGAGATACACAAAATATCTGGATATTCCATGCTTGTAAGAGGCAATGCTCTGGGTGAGTGTTTTCAATGGAGTTTTGTGGAGTTTAAAGGTACAATGATGTTAGCTGGTTGTTCCTAAATTCTGCTAGATGTAGTTATAAAAGAGAGGAATGAGCTGAAGACTTCACATTTGCAACTTAAGTGCCACATGAAGCATGTGAAAGTTTCTATGTGTGCCCTGAAAGAAAATCTTGTTTCATGCAGCCAAAGACTTGAAATCTCTGAAAATCAGACCCAGAGTTCCATTGTGTGAATGGCAGGGTTACAACAGAAACTGAAATCTCAACCTTGTTTGGTATCTGCTGTTAAAGTGAAGGCATTGATTGGAAGGTAATGGGATCATGAAAATTGGAAAAAAAGATACATGAATTGATAATGATTGCAGTGTGGACATTGAAACCCTAAATTCTGCTGCGCCTTTGCCAGATAAATCTGTAATGGTTTGATCTGAGAAAATACCTTCCCTACCTCCAGTCTGCTCCGAGGAAACACCTTCCCTATCTCCAGTCTACCTTGAGGAAACAGTTTCCAGAGTGTTCAGTCTGCCCCAGGGATCTGCCATCCAACTTCCTTCTGAAGAGATTAACCCTGTGTCACCAGATAAAACTACAACAGAATGTCCTGAGGAAATAAGCTTGCAAGATACTTCTATTCCTTCTCCTTACCCACCCCCATCATGCCTCTTTTCTTCCAGACCTGAAAATAGAATAAAGTCCCAATGAGCCCCCCAAAGGTGAGGTGCAAAGTGTGACCTATGAGGAAGGATGCTATTTGCCAAAAACTGCATGAGTTTTCCAATGCATATTCAAAATATATATATTCCAGAAATCAGGGTAATATATGTGGGAATGGGTATAAGGGGCATGGGGAAATGATGGAAGGAATATAAAGTTGGATCAGGCTGAATTTACTTATTTGGACCCACTAAACAGAGATTCTGGATTCAATGTTGTAGACTGAGGGGTTAGAAAGGGCTCTAACAGTTTGCTCAGATGACTGAAAAATATGGATCAAAAGATAGCTGTCATTACCTGAGATTGAAATGCCAGAACTTCCCCAGTATATTGTGGATGAGGGGATCCAAAAGCTTAGAGAGACTGGAATGTTAGAAGAGATTTATCATGTAGGACCAACTCATGCCCCCTAGGAATGTCCAAAAGATAAACCTTTACCAGGACTGTGAGGAACAAATTTGTGAGACTAACTCCATCTTTTCTGAAGAGCTGTGTAGTTGCCCTTCTCTGTAGATCAGATTTTACCTTGGAAACTGCTGTCATGAATGGGGATCCTAAACATTATGGGGATGATCAAATCTTGGGTTGGCAGAAGCCAAATGGTAGCACTTAATCACTAAGACAAGGTGGGCATGGCTTAACAAATTGAACAGTGGACTCAAAGCAGAAATTAAAATAGTCTTAGTCATAGACATCTATGGCATTGGCTAACAGATCATGGGTACCTAGAAGAAAATAGATGGGCAATCTACTAAATTCCTACTTGATCTGTCTAAGTAGAAGAGTTCTGGTCAAGTGAATAAAAGTCTAACTTGAATTACAGAAACAGAGTTACGGTCCCTTAATCAATTCCCAGGCTTGAGACAGTTTACAGACCAAGAGTTATTTGAATAAGGGGAAGGCCTGGTCCCCTTGGGGAAGGACCATGTAACACTGCAAAAGTTTATACTGTTAATCTTCCCCCAAGCATTAACCAAAAAGACATACAGTCTTTTAACAGGGTAACTGTGCATTGGGGAAAGGAAATGATCAAGCATTTCAGGCATTATTCTTCACTGGCTCAGAAGTGACTTCAATTTGAGAAGACCTACATTGTCTCTGTGGTCTACCAGTCAGAGTAGGGGCTTAAGGAGGTCAAATAATCAATGGAGCTTTAGGTCATGTCCATCTCATGTCCCTGGACCCCTTCTGTGGTTATTGTCCCAATTCCAGAATATGTAATTGGAATTGACATATTCAGCATTTGGCAGAATTCTTACATTGGTTCCTTGACTTGTAGAGTAAGAACTGTTAAGGTACAGGTGAAAGCCCCTAGAACTGTCCCTTCCTAGAAAAATAAATCAAAAGCAATACCTGATTCCTGGAAGAGTTGCGGAGATCAGTGCCACTATCAAGGACTTGAATGATCTGATGGTGGTGATTCCCACCACATCCCCATTCAACATTCCTATTTGACTTGTGCAGAAAACTCATGGATCTTGGAGGATGACAGTGTATTATCATAAACTTAAACAGGTGATGACTCTAATTGCAGTTGCTGTTCCAGATGTAGTATCATTGAACAAATCAATATATCCCCTGGTACCTGGTATGTTACTATTGATCTGGAAAATGCTATTTTCTCAATTGCTGTTAGTAAGGACCACCAGAAAATTTGCTTTCAGCTGGAGAAGGCAGCAATATATCTCCACTGTCCTCCTCAGGGATATATCATCTTTCCACACCTATGTCATAATATTATCCACAAGGAACTTGACATATACTCTGGATATGGGTTTGCCTTCCCAGTATGCAATAGTTCTGCCAAAACTACTATCTGTAGACCCAAAGAATACCTTATCCACTGTTATATTATTTCACATAGTATTATTTCTGATCAAGGAACCAACTTCACAGGAAATGATGTGTGGGCATATTCACTGGTTTTACCATGTTCTCTATCATACTGTAAAAGCTAGATTGCCTGAACAGTGAAATGGCTTTTTAAGACTAAATTTTGGTGCAAATTATGTGGCAGTACCTTGCAGAGCTGTGGCAATGTTCTCCAGGAGTCTGTGCATGTGCTAAATCAACATCTACTCTGTGGTACTGTTTCTCTCATTGCTGAGATTCATAGGTCCATTAATCAAGGGGTGGATATAGTAGTGACATCACTTATTATTAACCCTAGTGATCTGCTAGGGAAATGTTTGCTTCCTGTCCATACAACCCTAGCTCTATCGGTCTATAAGTCTGTGCCAGTTTGATATTATCTTTGAATTCCCAAAAGAGAGTTGATTATATTTGTAAACTGGTGTGTCCCTCTGGGCATGATACCCATATATACTGAGTTTCACTTGTACTTTATTAAATCAAGATTAGGGCTTTGATTGGACCACGTCATTAGGGTGACTCAGTTTGAGTCCTGCCCCTTTCGTGGGTTATATAAATGTATAAACAGATAATCAATCAAGAAGACAGGAGATGTAGATACATAGAATAACACAGAGGAAAAGAGACAGCTCCATAGACACAGCAGAGGTCCTGGGAAGAGATGAGCCATTCACCTGATAGTTTATAGCTGACCTTACACAGAGAACAGAGCAGCTGAGCCCAGATAGAAACCAGCCCCAGGAAGAGAGATGAGCCTTATGCCAGTCCATAGCTGAGATTGGAAGAAGCTGGGACCATAGATCCTTAAGAGAA
Source organism: Dasypus novemcinctus (assembly GCF_030445035.2). NCBI lineage: Eukaryota > Metazoa > Chordata > Mammalia > Cingulata > Dasypodidae > Dasypus > Dasypus novemcinctus. The sequence goes on along the minus strand of NC_080683.1, from coordinate 66,491,863 downwards.
AGAAGAAAACTGAACTCTTGAAGACATCACTTGCCATCTTGTTTCAACACATGGCAATAGAGTTTGGCGAGGAAGTAACTTTGAGTTGGACTCTTTAGGGCCTTGTAACTGTAAGCTTCCACCCTCAATAAATACCCTTTATAAAAGCCTACAGATTTATGGTACTTTGTATTAGCACTTCTTTGGCTGACTAACACAAAATTTTAGTTCCTAAAGGAGGAGTGCTTCCAATTTGAGACACAACAATGATTTCATTGAACTGGAAGTTAAGACTGACACCTGGCCATTTTTGGGCTCCTCATGACTCAGAGTCAACGGGAAAAGAAGGGAATTACTGTACTTGGTGAGGTGATTGATCCTAATTATCAAAGAGAAATGGGACTACAACTACATAATGGAGGCAAAGAAGAGTTTGCTTGGAATACAGGAGATCCCCTAGTGTAACACCATGTCCTGCAATTAAAGTCAATGGAAAACTGCAACAATCCAATCCAGGCAAGACCAACAGTGACTCAGAAACTTCAAGAATAAAGTTTTGGGTCACCACACCAGGCAAAACACCATGACCAGGTGAAATGCTTGCTGAGAGTAAGGGAACATGGAATGCATAGTGGAAGAGAGTAGTAATAATACAAACTATGACCACCTCACCAGGTATAGAAAAAGAAAGTATGTTATGAATATTTCTTCCTTGTTTTGTTAGAATATGTTTGTGTATGTACATCTAACAAATATCTTTGTTTTCTTTCCTGCCTTATCTGCTTATTACATGACATTAGATGTATTAGTTTATGTCATAGAATTTAAATTATAGGATGTCAAGTTTAAGAGTGAATATTACCCAATGACTTGCACCCAATTCTGGGAGGATTATGTGCATTACTGTTTGTACATAAGACAGTTGAGCATTTCTTGGTGAAAATAATATGTCTGTTATGGTTTTTATTTAGAAATCATGTATGGTTTAAGGTAATATTTATGGCTGCCCCATTGACAAGGGGTGGACTGTAATTGTTAGACTCATGTGTCAAATTTGCCAGGTAATGGTGCCCTGTTTTTGGTCATGCAAGCACTGGCCTAACTGTATTGTGGGGACATTTCCTGGACTTAAATCCTCATTCAGTTAAATGCATATGGCTGATTACATCTACAATAAACTGAGGAGATTGCCTTCAGCAATGTTAGATGTCTCATCCAATCAGTGAAGACTTTAAAAGTAGGAGTGATGATTTCATCAGTTAGGAGAGAGATTTCCCATCTCTACTTCAGACAGCTAGCTTATTCTGGGGAATTTATCAAGGGTCTTCATCAGGGTTCCTGACTTGCACCTTCCGTATGGAATTTGGACTCATGCATTCCCATGGTCACATGAGACAATTCTATAAAATCTCATAATATTTAAAGATTTTTCCTGTCAGTTCTGTTTTCTTTCAGAACCCTGCCAAATATAGGTTCTACTTGGAATGATTGAAATGTTTTGGTAATGAATGGTCATGATGGTAACACTGGTAATTAACAGCACTGAAATATATATCTATTGTTGTTAAAAGAGGAAATCGATATAAGGTACCAGAATGAAAATTAGGAAAAAATAATGAAGGAGTAAATCATTCCAAGAAAAACAAAATCCATGGGACTTCATCACCACTAGACCAGCCCTGCAAGCAATGCAACAAAGAGTTCTTCTGGCTGAAAGGAAATTCTATTACACAACAGCAGAACAGTATAAAGGAATAAAGACCTACAGTAAAGGTAAACAAATGAGTGATTATAATGCCAGAACTATTGTATTGTATTTTTTTGGACATCACTTTTTACTTCATAAAGATTCTTAACTGCAAATGTACAAAAAGCAGTGATATATATGTTTTTGGAAATACATTGTGTAAAGTTATCATTTGTAACAAGTATAACAAAATACTGGTTATATTTTTTATAACAAAAAGTTGGAGGGGTATGTATAGTGCCTGATTAAACTACTGTAAATTAAATAAGTATAAAATAAAATGTGATTGCTATAGGTCTAGTATGGTAAATTTAAAACACAAAAAGAAAGTATATGAAAAATACAGAAAAAATGAGAAACCTCAAAATGGTACACTAAAAATTTAATATAAATAATCATAGCAAAATAAACATTAGAAGAATAATTAAGTGACAAAAGCTATAAGACTAGTAGAGACCAAATAACAAAGTGACAGAAGAAATTTATGCATTATTAGTAGTTACTTTAAAAGTAAATGAATTAAATTCTGCAGTCAAAAGGCAGAGATTGACTGAATGGATAGAAAAGCATGATCCAACTATAGACTGTTTACAAAAAAGTGATCTTAAACTCAATGATACAAACAGTTTGAAAATAAAAGCATAGAAAAAATGTACCATGAAAATAGCAGCAAAAAGAGAGTTAGGAAATTTATATTAATGTCAGATAAAATAGATTTTAAGAAAATGATGTTAGACGGATAAAAAGGGAACTATGTATCACCATATAGGTCAATTCAACCAAAAACCATAACAATTATAAATACTTATGAACCTAATGGAAGGCCCCAAAAGTAAATGAAGCAACTATTACTGACTTGAATGGTAAAATAGATGGTTCTGAATAAATAGTAGATTTCAAAAACTACTTTCAATAATGGATAGAACATCTCAACAGAAAATCAATAAGGATATAGAAGACTTGAATGATAAGCCAAACCAACTAGATGTAACAGATATATTGAAACAGTTAATCCAATAACAGCAGAATACACATTCTTCTCTAGGACACATGGGTAATTCTCCAGGACAGATCATATGTTAGGTCACAAATCAAGTCTAAATAAATTCAAAACTATTGCAATTATGCAATGTACTTCTCCAACTCCAAGGGAATGAAACTTAATAACAAAAGGAAAATGGAAAAATGCACAAGTATGTGAAAATTAAACAATACACTCTTAAACAATGAATGGACAAAGAACAAAACACAAGGGAAATTAGGAAATATACCATAGTAAATGATAATGAAAACAACATACAAAAACTTATGGAAAGAGAAGTGGCTGTAGTTCAATTGATTGGGCCCCCATCTACCATATGGGAGGTCCTGGGCTTGCATCCTGGGACCTCCTTGTGAAGGCAAGCTGGCCTATGCACCATGGAGAGCTGATGGCCCATATCCCACAGAGAGGTGATGCAGCAAGATGACACAACAAAGAGAGACAAGCAGACACAGAAAGAAAGTGCAGTGAATGAACACAGAGAGTAGACAGCAAGCAAGCCACAAAAGGGAGAGGATAAATAATTTTTAAAAAAATAGATGAATTAAAAAACTTACAGAAAGCAGTAAATGCAGTGCTGAGAGGGAAATTTATAGCTCTAAATGTTTATGTTAAAAACAACTCATCTTGGGAGATTTTAGGAAGATGGAGTTAGATTAGTCAGGCAAGGATCAGCTCTCTCAGGAAAGCAAAGGTAAAAGAACCAAAAGCTGCCTGAGGGACCTGCTCTGGGGGTTACCAGAGCAGGACAGTGCTTCACAACTCCCTGGAGGGTGAGGGACTGAGGGAGGAAGAACCCAAAACAACAAACTTTACCAGGGCCAAGGATTGAGCCCCAGACCTTGTATGTGGGAAGTTGGCACTTGGTCCCTGGGCCATCTTAGCTCCTGAGTTATAATTTTCATTTGTTTGCTGTTTGTTTTTTGTTTTGTTTTGTTTTTTTGTGAGGCACCAGGGATCAAACCCAGAGCCTCCCATGTGGGAAGCCGGTACTAAACTATTTGAGCCACATCCACATCCTGTTCTAATATTTTTTTAAGTTATTGAAATATATCACTCATACATAAACATACATAAACAGTAAGTGTATAATAATAGTTGTGAACTTACAAAACAAACATCCATAGCACCATACAGGACTCTTACAACTCATCCTACCACCAATAACTTAAGTTGTTGTTAAAAATTTTTAACAAATAATTAAATAGCATTGTCAAAATATTACTACTAACCAAAATATTTCCCCCAACATACTTTATTGTTATCTTTATATCATTTATATATGAACATACATAAACAATAACTGTATAGTAAAAGTTGTGAACTTACAAAGCAAACATGCATATCATTATACAGGGGTCCCATACATATTTCTTTATTACTGCTAGCCACAGTCCATAGGTCATTCCAGTTGAATTTTTCCCATGCTTCTCCACATTCCCACCACCCTGCAGTAGTGATGTACATTTGCTCTAGCTCATAAAGGACACTCTTGCATCTGTACCATCAACCGCAATTCTCACTCACTTCTTGGTTTCCAGTGCTATTCAGTTTCTAGATTAAACTCTAGCATTCTGCCAATTGGCATTTACATCCTTAGACTATCATTTTCAGTCACATTCCTATTTATAAATTAGCTGTTACTCAATATTTGTTACCATCCACTCTATACTTTTATACACTTTCACATTAAAGCTAATTAAAACTTCTACATACATTAAACATCAGTAGTCAATCTCAGTCTTCCCCCTATCTCCTTTGAGAATCCACCACCTACTACCAGGGCTTGAAGATATTTTCCTACAATTTCTTCTAGAAGCTTTATGGTTCTTAATTTTTTTTTTTAGGTTTTTGATCCATTTTGAGTTAATTTTTGGATAAGGTATAGGATAGAGATTCTCTTTTCTTCTTTGGCTATGGATAGCCAGTTCTTTCAGCACCATTTGTTGAATGGACTGGTCTAACTGAGCTGTGTGGGTTTGAAAGGCTAGTCAAAGATCATTCACACCATACATACAAGGGTCTGTTTCTGGACCATACATTTTGTTCCATTAGTCTATGTGTCTGTCTTTATGCCAGGACCATGTTGTTTTTACCACTATAACTAGGTAATATAATCTAAAGTCTGGAGATGAGAGTTCACTTTCCTTTTTAAGATGTTTCTGGATATTCAAGATTCCTTACACTTTCAAATAAATTTGATAATCATGGTTATAATCTAAAAAAAAATGCTGGTGGAATTTTTATAGAGATTGCACTGAATCTCTTTGTCAATTTGAGTACAATTGCTGTCTTAATGATATTTAGTCTTCCAATCCATGAGAATGGAATGTTCTTCCAGTTCTTTAGCCCTTTTGAAATTTCTTTAACACTGAGTTGCAGTTTTCTGAATATGAGTGCTTTACATCATTGGTTAAGTTTATTCCTATTTGAGTTGTGTCTGTCATATTTTATTTTCACCATTCTTTTGACAATTTTGGTTACTTTTATTGATATAATCTTCATCTCTAGACTCTCTTCCATGTCTTTCTCTCCTATCTTTTCTTTTCAGGCTCTAGCACATCCTTTATCATTTCCTGAAAATGTGGTTTCTTTGTTAAAAATTCTCTCAGTTGCTATTTTTCTGTGAATATTCTAATCTTGGACTCATTTTTGAAAGACAATCTTGCCAGATATGAGATTCTGGGCTGTTATTTTTTCTCTTGTACTATCTTAAATATATCAGAATACTGACTTCTTGCCTCCTTGGTTTCTGGTGAGAAATCAGCACTTAATCTTATTGGGTATCCCTTGTATGTTATGCGTTGTTTTTCTCTTTCTGTTCTCAGAATTCTCTTTTTGTTTTGTCATTTGACATTCTGATGAGTATGTGTCTTAGAGTTGGTCTATTTGTATTTTTTTGGATAGGAGTATGTTGTCATTCTTGGACATGGATATCTATGTCCTTTAATAGGGTTGGAAAATTTTCTACCATTATTTCTTTAAATATTTCTTCTGCCCCTTTTCTTTTCTCTTCTCCTTCTGGAACACCCATGACACATATGTTTGTATGTCTTTTGCTGTCCTTTAGTTTCCTAAGACCTTGTTCAATTTTTTCCATTCTTTTTTCTTCATCTGTTCTTCTGTGTGTTCACTTTCAAAGGCCATTTCTTTAAGCTCACCAATCCTTTCTTCTACCTCCTCAAATCTGCTATTATATGATTACAATGTTCTTTAAAATTTCATTGATTGTGTCTTTCATTCCTATAAGGTCTACTATTTTTCTACATATGCTTTCATATTCTTCTTTGTGCTCATCCAATGTCTTCTTAAAATCCTTAATCTCTTTAGCCATCTCATTGAATTTATGAAGGATATTTGTTTGAACATCAATGATTAGTTGTCTCAACTCCTTTATGTCATTTGGAGACTTATCTTGTTCCTTTAACTGGGCCATATCTTCCTGTTTCTTGGTGTGGATTGTAATTTTTTTGTTGGTGTCTTGGCATCTGGCTTACTAGAGTATTTATTCTGGGTGCAGTTTTTCTCTTTAGTTTAGGGCTTCCTGCACTTTCTCTCTTGCCAGTTGTGTAGTAGAAGCCAAGGATATAGTTGGTGCTATAAGCTGTGGTGACTCAAGCTGCTCTCATTGCTCCAGGGACTGGTGAAGCTTCTCCCAACTTTCATCTTTGCCATGGGTAGGACAGAGTCACAGCTATGTAGAATACTCCAAGTCATGCAGGCCTAGAGTGTAGTTGCCCAGAGAAACTGATAAGACTTCATGCCCCTTTCTCCCCTGTTAAGGCAGGGATGGAGCTGCAGGTGTGGGAGCAATCTATGCAGTATGGGTCCAAGATGACCTCATTTGCCCTGGTAGAATTCTGATTATTCAGTCTGTGCCAGCCAAAGGTACCTGCAGTTAACTGCATAGGCTGGTGCAGAACTACCAGCCTCCTCCCCACCAGAAGTGGGGCTGAAGCCTAGGCTAGGGGTGCAGGCCAATCTTGGTGAAAGAAACCAGGTCCTACTCTCATTGTGATTTTTGGTCCTGGCTTCCCCTTAGGCTGGGGTGGAGTCAAAATGGCAGCTATAGGCCTCATTCTGACTTGGACAGATTCACAACCTAGCTGTTATACCTTAGCCAGCCAAGTCTACTAATCAGTAGACAAAATCAGTGGCCAACTGTCTCCTCCTCCCCTGTTTTTGGGAAATGGAGCATCCAATTCCAGCCATAGAATAGTTCCTGGAGCAGCTTGCATTGCCAAAGCAGGACAATCACTGGCTTCCACGGCTTGACCAGTAATTTCCTAGAGTGACTGGCACAGGTATCCCATCTTCCTCCCTCCCAGAGGTGGGGCTGGGGCTTAGGCTAGACCTGCAGTCTGATGGATGGAAAGAAGCCAGTTACTGCCAGCACTGTGGTTTTCAGTCCTCCCTTCTTTCCCTCATGTCATGCACAGAGTTAAGATGGTGGCTATTGTCATTTTTCTGTCTTGGACAGCCTCAAACTTTGACTGTTCTCAGGATTATACTTTCGCCTGCTGAATTTACTCATCAATAGCTTAAGCTGGTGCCCAACCATCTCTTTCTCCCCCATTTGTGGGAAGCGTAGCCTTCAATTCCAGCCATGGAACAGTGCCTGAGGTGGCTTGTGCCTCCAGTGGAGGATAGGCATTGGTCTCCATGTTGTGGAGTGCTCTAATTATGAATCTGCTCTGCAGATGGGCAGTCTCTTCCTTTCATTCCTTCAGTTTTGTTGGAAATGGAAAACTGAGAGAGGATGAAAATAACTAAAATCTGAAATGAAATGGGGATATTACTACTCTCCCACAGAAAAGAAGATAAAGTAAGCAAAGGTATGCCAACATATGAGATTACCCAGATGAAATGAACACATTCCTAGAAATGTACAAACTGCATACACTATTTCAATAAGAATTTGAAGACCACAATAGAGCAATAACAAGTAAAGAGAATTCAACAGTAATAAAAATCTTCCCAAAAGAGTAAACCCAATTCCAAATAGCTTAACAGGTGAATTTTACCAATCATCCCAAGAAGAATTAATACCAATTCTGGTCATACACTTCCAAAGAATTAAAAAGTAGGAACACTTAATAATACATTCTATGAAGCCAAAAACATCCTAACAATGAAGCTAGATAAAGATACCCAGAAAAAGAGTAGGGACAAATATCCCTTATGAATATAGACACAAAAATCCTGAACTAATTCTAGCCGTTAAATCCAACAGCACATTAAAGGAATTATATAACTTATAAAGTGGAATTTATCCCAGGTATATAAGGGATAATTCCACATAAGAAAATCAATTAATGTAGTATACTACATTAGTAAAATGAAGGGAAAAAATACATAATCATCTCAAGTGACTCATTTGACAATATGCAGCTCCCTTTCTTAATAAATAAACTTAGAAATCTAGGAATAGAATGAAACTTTCTCAACATGATAAAGGACACATCTGAAAAAAAAAGAAAACTCCACTAACAATATACTGAATATTGAAAGACTCAAAGTTTTCCCTCTAAGATCAGGAAGAAGGAAATAATGCCCACTGTCACCAGTTATTCAGTATACACTAGAAATTCTAGTAGGAAAAATTAGGCAAGAAAAAGAAATAAAAGGCATCCAAATTGGGAGGAAGAACTAAAACTTTCCCTACGTATAGATAACATGATCCTATATAAAGAAAATCCTGAAAAATCCACAAGAAACTACTGGAGCAAATAAATTGAGCAAAGTGGCAGGGTAGAAAATCAACATGGAAAAATCAGTAAAACTAGTAATGAACATTCTGAAGAAGAAATTGAGAAAAACTTCCATTTACAATTACAACTAAAAGAATCGAGTATCTAGGAGTGAAATCAACCAAGGACGTGAAGGATTTATACACAGAAAATTATAAAATATTCCTAAAAGAGATCAAAGAAAGTTAAAATAAATGAAAGGTCATTTAGTATTCATGGATGGGAAGGCTAAATATTAAGATGTCAATTTTACCTGACATAATTACAGATTCAATGCAATCCCAATCAAAATCCCAACAACCTCTTTGCAGAAATGGAAAAAACAATCACCAAATTTATATGGAAATTAAATGACTCCAAATAGAACATATTGAAAAGAATAATGAAGTTTCAGAACTTATATTTCCAAATTTTGAAATTTATTACAAATCTACAGTATCAAAACAGCACAGTACAAAGACAGACATATAGATCTTGTAATCAAATGGAGAGTTCAGAAATAAATCCCCACATCTATGAAGGGTACCAAGTCCACTCAATGGAAAACAGTCTCTTTACCAAATAATGCTATGAAAACTGGATAGCATGTGTAAAACAATGAAGGTAGACCCTTACATCACACCATATACAAAAATGAAGTCAAAATAGAGCAAAGACCTAAATATAAGTGCTAGAAATATAAAAATTCTAGAAGAAAATGTAGAGAAGCATCATCTTCAGGACCTTCTATTAGGCAATGATTTCTTGGACATTACAATAAAAGCGTGAGGAACAAAAGGAAAAATAGATAAAGGGGACTTCATCAAAATTAAAACATATTGTTTATCTAAGAACTTAATTCTGAAAGTAAAATGACAACCTTCAGAATGGGAGAAAACATTTGTAAACCACATATTTGAAAAGGGTTTATTATCCATAAAATATAAAGAAATCCTACAACTCAACAAGGAAAAGATAAAGAGCCCAATTTAAAAATTAGCAAAAGACTTAAGTAGACATTTCTCCAAGAAAATATAAAAATGGTAAAAGTGCACATGAAAAGGAGCTCAACAACTTTAGCCATTGAGTAACTGCAAATTCAAATGACAGTGCAATACAATTTCACATCCACTGAAATGGCCATTATTAAAAAATACAGAAAATAACAGTTGTGGGAGATGTGGAAAAAATAAAAACACTCATTCATTGTTGGTATGAATTAGAAAATGATGTAGCCTTTGTGGAAAACAGTTTGTTCCTCAGAAAGTTAAGGATAGAATTATCATATGACCTGGCAATTCCACTTCAAGGTATATACCCTAAAGAAACAAAAGCATGGCCTCAAACGGATATTTATAAACCAATGTACATGGAGGCATTTTTCACAGTTGCCAAAAGATGGAGCCAACCTTAGTACACAAAAACAGATAAATGAATAAATAGAATGTGGTATATACATACAATGGAATATTATTCATCTATAAAAAGGAATGAAGTTCTGCTAAATGTAAAAACACGAATTATCTGTGAAGACATCATGTTGTGTGAAATAAGCCAAACATAAAAGTATAAATATTGTATGAGATTCCTGATATGAATTAATTAGAATAAGAAAATTCATAGTCAGGAACTAGAATACATGTTATCATGCTTAATTGGTACAGAGTTTCTATTAGGGGTGAAATTTTTGGTAATGGATTGTGGTGATGCTGCACCACATTGTGAATATAATTAACTCACTGAATTATATATTTTAATGTGGTTAAAATGAGAAATTTTAGAGTATATATATGTTACTAGAATAAATTGTTTCTAAAACACAGGACTGTAAAATACAGTGAACCCTAATGTAAATTAATAGCATGATTATAATAATATTTTTTCATCAATTGCAACAAAGATACCACACAAATTTAAACTGTTAATAATTAGGAAAAGTGGGTATTTGAGGGAGGAATCACACAAAAACGCTGTATTTCTGCATGATCTTCCTAAAAATATGCAAACTTCTCTAATAAATTTTAAAAAATGATTTTTTAGCTTTCCTCAGTGGTGGTAGATAAGTGAATTTGTTCCTTTGTTCATTTTTCATAACATATTTATTGTGTGCCTATTAGTTTTAAGGCACTGTTCTAGGAATTACAATGGGAATGCAAAGGTAACATAAGAAGTTGCCAAGGAAGGCTAGTTTTAGGATTATCTAAATAAAAATATAACAATGAAGATAAATTCATGGTAGCAGGTTGTAGAAGATAAAGTGTGCTGGGCTGGTATACAATAAAAAAGGGAAAAGGAATAAGGAGGAAAAAGGGATAAGGTCAGGATCAGAGAATGAATGAGAAGACATTTCTGTTTGATGCTGTTCTTAGGAGATAAGTTGCTTTCCTATTATGCTATGAAGCACTGGACCAATGAGATAAGTTGTGTAAGTGGTGAGAGAGGGTTGAAGGGAAGCTGACTGGGAGCAAGTTGAATGGAATTCTTGAATGAGAATGGACAAATCTGAAATTAGTCCATATTTATTTCAGGAGAGGGATTTCCAAATACTGATGTTAGTAATTTGGAAGCCCCCCAAAAAATAAGGACATCGCCCATGGCCTGACTTTGAGGTCTGTGTGTGTTCTTGATGTTATCTAGACACAGTAACATGATGGAAGGGATCACTGCTATCACTTCCTGTCCCATTAAAATGAAACTTTTATTTAATATTTAAGAATTTATCTGTATCCATCCATGGTTCTAAACCAGTCATATCCTTGTAGAGAGTTCTTACTCTTTTTGGCAGTTGTCCTCATTTTTTATGCTCTCCATAGCTCAACCTTATCATCTCATTAAGACCATATATCTCCTTAAACTTTGGAATGCAACACTGTTATTGTGGAGTCAATTCAGGATGCAGGACAGAATTGGCACCATAAGCAATAGCCTCTAGCAAGGTATATAAGAATGTTAGGATTTTGCAAACTATGGCTGCTCCCTTATCTCTGAGTGTCTGCCCTCCTCCCTTCCTTCTTTTCTTTTAGAATCATTAGCCTTTAATAATTATCTTAAACACTATTTGATACTGAAAACTACATTTTGTCCAATCAGATTAAGTTCAAGAGGTATCAAGTTATCTGGATTCTATCCCCTTTCTGGATAGTCTGATTTTATGACTTGGTCATCTTCACTGTGATCATCCTCCTCCTAATTGTGAAGTTCTTCTTCCAAAGAGAAGATGGCCACATTGTTTTCTTAATAGGCATTCTAGATTCTCTTTAAGAGACTTGTCTTTTAATAAGATGGATTTGAGTTCAAGTCCTGTTTTTACCATTTCTGGCTGTGAGTGATTCTGGGCAAGAAATTCAGTCTCTCTGAGTCTGTTTTTTCTCTTACCTCATAGGATTGCTGTAACACCCATGAAATACTACCCATAAAATAATTCTCATGAAATGTACTAGAGGACTTAGCAGAGAGCCTACTCAGTAAGTAAATGGTACTTATTATTTTATTTTTATTGAGAATAAACTTGAATCAATTTTATTGATATATATTCATAAAGCATACAATCCATCCTAAAGTGTACAATTAGTGATATTTGGTATAATCACAGAGTTGTGCATTCATCACTTCAATCAATATTAGAGCATTTTCATTACTCTAGTAATTATAATAAAAAGTAAAAAAAAAAATCTCTACCCCTTAATAATCACCTCTCAATCTTGCTATTCTTCCACTGCTATACATATTTGCTGTTCTGTTTCCATCTCTCTAAAGTATTTGTATTTATATTTTGTATTGAAGGAGTCAAACCATATGTAGTACTGTTTGTCTAGTTTCTTTCCCTTAGTATATTTCCTGTTTTTTTTTCACTTAATGTAAGATTGTTAATATATTACTATACACTATTATCTGTGGTTTGCTTTGCTTGTGTTTTTGCCTGATATTAAGATCTCATATCATCTATACACAATGGTTCTGTTTAAAAGAAATACAGTCTTATATATACAATATTATTCATACTCATATTTCACATGAGGTTTTGCTATGCTATACAGATCCATGTTGCATTTTTTAGCTTTCATTCTAGCAACACACACATAGCCTTAAACTTTCCCTTTCAACTACTCTCATACCCATATATTAGCAGTGCTAGTTACAAACACTATGATGTGCTTTCATCAATTTTATGCATTACAAATGACCTATTAATTCCAAAGATTTACAAACAACCTTTTTAGCATTTAAATGCAGATTAAACCTCAGCTCTCTACCTTTAACCTTATTGTATTTTTTGGTAACCTATATTCTATTTATTAATTCCATGAGTTTACACAATATATTTACTTCATAATAGCACCATCAAACAGTATTTGTCCTTTTGTGTCAGGCTTGCTTCACTCAACTTAATGTCCTTCAGTTTCATTTATGTTGTCATATGCTAAACAAATTCATTTCTCCTTATAGCTGAATAATATTCCATCATATGTATAAACTACAATTTATTTATCCATTCATCGTTTGATGGACAACTGGGTTGTTCACATCTTTTGGCAATTGTGAATAATGCTGCTATGAACATCAGTGTGCAGATGTCTTCTTGTGTAACTGCTCTTAGTTCTTCTTAGGTATTGGTCATGTGGCAAGCTTTGTTGAACTTCTTTATGAATTGCTAAACAGTCCTCCACAGTGACTGTATCATTCCACACTCCCACCAACAGCGAATAATTGTTCCTATCTCTCTGCATCTTCTCCTACACTTGTAGTTTTCTGTCTTTTTAATTGTGTCATTCTAATAGGTGTGAAATGATATCTTATTGTAGTTTTAATTTGCATTTTCCTAATCGCTAATGATGTTGAACATTTTTTCATGGATTTTTTTTTCACCATTTATATTTCTTCTTTGGAGAAATGTCTGTTCAAGTCTTTTGCCCATTTTTTAATTGGGTCATTTGTTTTTTTATTGTCAAGTTGTAGAATCTCTTTATATATCATGGATATTAAACTCTTATCAGATATATGATTTCCAGATATTTTCTCCCATTGAGTAGGTAACATTTTCGCCCTTTGACAAAGTCCTTTAAGTTGCAGAAATGCTTAATTTTGAGAAAGTCCCATTTATCTATGTTTTCTTTCATTGCTTGAGCATTGAGCATAAGATGTAAGAGATCCCCACCTACCACCAGGTCTTAAAGATGTTTCCCTACATAATCTTCTAGTGTTCTAGGGTTCTAGTTTTATATTTAGGTCTTTGATCCATTTTGAGTTGGTTCTTGTATAAGAAGTGAGATAGGAATCCTCTTTCATTCTTTTGATTATAGATACCCAGTTCTTCCATCACCATTTGTTGAAGAGCCTGCTTTGTCTTGGTAATATGGACTTGGTAGTTTGTCAAAAAATAATTGGCCATAGAGATGATGGTCCACTGGCAAGACACTGAACTCCAGAGCTATCTGCCATGACTGTAGGACCTGGCAATCTCTGTAGCCCTCAGGAGCACCACTGCCTGGGTTGTACCTACTTTGGCTGTCTCTGACTTCTTGCTGAGACATGAGTAGGCGTGATCTCTCTGATGACCTACCAACTCATTTTGAAGTTTCTTAGCCATATAAACTCATTTGTCTTTTCCATTTTCCCCTTTTATTCAAGTTATTTTTCTAGTTGCATCACCAGCTAGTGATTGGTAGTAATGCCTTTGGCGCTAGGGAGGCACATCCCTGGGAGTCGTGTCCCATTCGGGGGTGGGGGGCAGGTAAAGCATGTATATGCTGAGTTTGGCTTAGGGAGTGGCCACATTTTAGCAAGATGGAGGCTCTCAGGAGATAACTCTTACCCTGAACTAGGCCAAGTTGAAATTTTAGGCACATAGGCTCATAAGCATAGTCATTAGTATCAAGGACCCCTCATTGGACCATACTTCTTCACTGACCTTTGTCCATGTACTTTGGGGATTGTGGCTATTCCACTGGGGAATGTGACAGAGCTCCCCAGGATGGGAACTCAGCACTCCCTCAGTTGTCGTGTGAAATGCTATCCACTATGTCAATACCCAACACACATCAGAACATATCTATATACCCTATATGTATGCCCTGGAGAACTCCCTCCCACCCATGCATCCCCCATCAATGACATCCCTGATCAATGGTCCTCCCATGCCATAGTTGAATCCCTCTGTGATCCAAAACTTCTTCAAAAATGAAGCCTAATATATTGCCAAATTCAATTAATAGGAAAATGAAATCATAATGATAGATTTAAAGATTAGAAATAAAATGTGCAATAATTTAGAAAAAACTAAAGTAAAAAATAAATTTGAGTATTAAAAATATGAAAAATATGAAAAATATTTCTGATGTTTTGTCTTTCATCTGTAATAGGTGTTTCTCTGTATGTACAGAGGCAAGGCCATCTTTTCCAATTTTTCCTCAATGTGTTACACCATTTTTTATGTCTTCAAAAAGATTTTATGTCACAGTAAAGTCATATATAGAATACAGGGGGCTCCCACATACCTACATCCTCCCATTCCTCCCCTCTCCTCAGCAATGATCTTTTTACATGTGAATGTTACATTTGCTCTGACTAATGTATAAATATTGAAACATAGCTACCAACCATGGTTACATATGGTTTACATTATGGTTCACATTTTAGAACGTACACTTTTATAAAGTTTTGGTTACATTATGGTTTACAGTATAGTTTACATTTTAGACCATACACTTCTTCAAATTTTTGGTGAAATTTAACATGGCCTGCATCCATCACTTCACAATCATGCAGAACATCTCTTGCCCACCAGATACACCCTCTTCTATCTATTCTATTCCTCTCTTCCCCTGTCCCCACAGCCCACAGTGAAAACCAAGCTTCACTGCCTGAAGGACAAGATCCATAGATATCTGCAACAATACAGAGGGCTTGACACACTAGTCTGTCCTCCCCGATTGGGAGCAACCCATGCTCTCAAGAAACAGTCTCCACTATGTTTGAGAACATCAGGCCTCCCCGGATGATGACACAATACCTTCCTGCTCATTGTATGGATTTCCAGCCATTAAAAGAACACACTATGAGAAGATGAGCACTCATACACTGCCTAGAAGCCTGCCCCAGGTGCACCCTGTGCCAGATGCCCCTATCAAACACCTTAAAACCATAATCCTTCCTTATTGTATTTTCTAAAAAATTTTCTTAACATGAAAGTTTCAAACATGTTCCTCACAATATTCCATGTTCACCTGCTCCCTCCAACCTTCCTCCCAATTCCAGGCACCATCTGAACACTCTTTCCAAACCTAGCCACCCTCAAACCTGCAAAACCTAACCAATATTCCCTATACCTCCATTCTATCCCATCACTGCACAGCTACTTACTTCCTCTTTATCATAGATATCACCTGTTTGGGCATTGGATCACAACCCTTCTCTCTCCCCCTATTTCCTGTAAGTCTGTCTTCTAGTCTCTAGTTCTCTGAGACAGCTTAATTTGCTTAATTCATATCAGAGAGGTCATGTAGTATTTGTCCTTCAATGCCTGGCTTGCTTTGCTCAACATAAAGTCCTCAAAATTTATCCATGTCATCCCATGTTAGTACTGTATTCCTTCTTAGAGTTGAGTAGTATTCCATTGTATGTATATATGACATGTTGTTTATCCCTTCATCTGTTGATGGGTATTTGGGTCGATTCCAACTTTTGGCAATAGTGAATAATGTTGCTATGAACATTGGTGTGTACATATCAGTTCGTGTTCTTCCTATCACTTCTTCTGGATTTATAACCAGCAGCAGAATTGCTGGGTCATATGGCATATCTATAGCTAGTTTTGAGGAGCCACTAAACTGTCCTCCACAATAACCAGATCCTTCTACTTTCCCACTAGCAGTGGATGAGGGTTCCCATTCCTCCACTCCAACTCTTGTATTCCTTGGATTTTTTACCAGCTGCCCATCTAATGGTGTAAGATGGTATCTCATTGTAGTTGTAATTTGCATTTCCCTAATAGCTAGTGATGTTGAGCATCTTTCCATGTGCTTTTTAGCCATTTCTATTTCTTCTTCAGAGAAGCATCTGTTCAAATCTCTTGCCCATTTTTAAAAAGGGTTGTTTGTCCTTTTATTTTCAAGATATAGAATTTATTTATAATGCTAGATATTTGGCTCCTATCAGATATATGGCTACCAAATATTTTCTCCCATTGGATAGGCTGTCTTTTCACTTTCTTGACAAACTCCTTTGAGGTGTGAAAGGTTGTAATTTTGAGGCAGGCCCATTTATGTATTTTTTCTTTTGCTTCTCATGCTTTGGGTGTGAAGTTCATGAAGTCATTTCCTATTACAAGGTCCTGTAGATACTTCCCTACATTGTCTTTCAAGGTCTTTATGGACTTGGCTCTTATATTTAGGTCTTTGATCCATCTTAAGTTGATTTTTGTATAAGATGTGAGATGGTATTCCTCTCTCATTCTTTTGCATATGGATATCCTATTGCCCAAGCACCATTTGTTGAAGAGGCAATTCCCTCCCAGTTGAAGGAGCCTGAAGGCCTTGTCAAAAAGCAGATGACTGTATACATGAGGATCTATATCAGAACTCTCCATTTGGTTCCATTGGTCAGTATGTCTATCCTTGTGCCAATACCATGCTGTTTTGACCACTAAAGCTTTGTAGTATGTGTAAAAGTCAGGTAATGTGACTCCTACAATTTCAGTTTTCTATTTCAATATGTCCTTGGCTATTCATGGCCTCTTTCCCTTCCAAATAAATTTCATAGTTAATTTTTTCAATTCATTAAAAAATGCTTTGTTGATTTTTATTGGGATTGCATTAAATCTGTAGATCGGTTGGGGTAGGATAGATATCTTAATAATATTTAGTCTTCTTATCAATGAACAGGAAAAGTCTTTCATTTATTTCAGTTTCCTTTGTTTTCCTTCCACAGTTTTGTGTAGTTTTCTGTGGATAAGACTTTTACATCTTCAGGTAAATTTATTCCTACATATTAGATTCTTTACTTTACTATTGTAAGTGGTACTTTTTTTCTTCATTTACTCATCATATTTCTCATTATTGGTGTACAGAAATGCCACTTATTTTTACTCTTAATCCTATAACCTGTGACTTTACTGAACTCATTTATAATGTCTA
Source organism: Dasypus novemcinctus (assembly GCF_030445035.2). Taxonomy (NCBI): domain Eukaryota; kingdom Metazoa; phylum Chordata; class Mammalia; order Cingulata; family Dasypodidae; genus Dasypus; species Dasypus novemcinctus. The sequence goes on along the minus strand of NC_080683.1, from coordinate 66,474,235 downwards.
GAGGCTTTGTTGTAGGTTTCAGGGCTTTCTATGTATAGGATCACGATGTCTGCAAATAGTGAAATTTTGACTTCTTCCTTTTGAATTTGGATGCCTTTTATATCTGTTTCTTGCCTCAGTGCCTAAGCAAGTAATTCTAACACAATGTTAAATAGGAAGGATGATAGTGGGCATCCTTGTCTTGTTCCTGAACTTAGAGGGAAATATTTTAGGTTTTCAACATTGTATATGGTGTTAGCTGTGGGTTTTTCATATGTACCTTTTATCATGTTCAGAAAATTTCCTTCTATTCCTATCTTTTGCAGTGCTTTTATTATGAAAGGGTGATGTATTTTGTCAAATGCTTTTTCTGCATCTAAAGATATTATCATGCAATTTTTTTCTTTCAATCTGTTTATATGATGTGTTATATTGATTGATTTTTGTTATTTTGGAACATCCTTGCATACCAGGGATGAAATGTACTTGGTCATGGCAAATAATTTGTTTGACATGTTGTTGAATATGATTAGCAAATATTTTGTTGAGGATTTTAGCATCTAGATTCATTAGAGAGATTGGTCTGTAATTTTCCTTTCTTGTGGTGTCTTTGTTTGGCTTTGGTATTAGGGCAATGTTGGCATCATGGAATGAGTTAGGTAATGTACCCTCTATTTCAATTTTTTGGAAGAGTTTAAGCAAGACTGTTGTTAGTTCTTTCCAGAATGTTTGGTAGAATTTACCTGTGAAGCCATTTCACCCTTGGCTTCTCTTACTTAGGAGGTTTTTATTGACTGATTCTATCTTTCTATTCATGACTGGTTTGTGTTGAGATTATCAATTCTTCTTTTGTCAATGTAGGCTGCTTATATGTTTCTAGAATTTGTTCATTTCCTCTAAATTGTTCTTCCTGTTGTCATACAGTTTTTCAAATTATCCTCTTATGATATTCTTTATTTCTGTGGGGTCAGTGGTGATATCCCCTTTCTCATTTCGTATTTTGTATATTTGCATCTTCTGTATTTTTTTCTTTGTTATTCTAGTTGAGAGTAGTCAATTTTATTGATATTGTCAAAGAACTAGCTCTTGGTTTTGTTTATTTTTTCTAGTGCTTTCTTATTTTCTATTTCATTTAGTTTTGCTTTCATCTTGTTATTTCTTTTTCTTCTTCCTTTGGGATTAGTTTTTTATTATTATTATTATTTTTACTAATTCTTTTGAGTAGCTAATTAGGTCTTTGATTTTAGCTCTTTCTTCTTTTTCAATAAAAGAATTTACAACTATGAATTTCCCTCTTAGTACTGCTTTTGACACATCCCATAAGTTTTGTTATGTTGTGTTGTCATTTTCATTAGTTTCTAGCTAGTTAATGATTTCTTTTGTGATTTCCTCTTTGACTCACAGTTTGCCTAAGAGTTTGCTTAACTTCCATATCTTTGTACCTAATCTGGTTCTCTGGCCCTTCAGATTTCCAGCTTCATTTCATTGTGTCAGAGAAGTTATTTTGTATTATTTCAATGTTTCTGAATTCATTGAGACTTTCTTTTTGGCCTAGCATGTGGTCTCTTTTGGAGAATGACCCATGTGTACTTTAGAAGAATGTATATCCTGTTCTATTTGGATATAGTGTTCTGTATATATCTATTTGGCTGAGATCCTCTAATACATTATTCAAAGTCTTTGTTTCTTTATTGATTCTCTGTTGAGATGTGCTGTCTAATGGTGATAATGGTGTATTTAAATCCCCCACTATAATTGTAGAGGCTTCTACTTCACCACTTATCTTTGTCTTTATCACTTGTCTTTATCACTTGTCTCATGTATTTTGAGATGCCCTGGTTAGTTGCATAGATGTTTATGATTGGTTTTTCTTCTTGAAAGATTATCCCTTTTACTAATATGTAGTGTCTCTCTTTGTCTTTCACAATAGTTTTGCATTTAAAATTTCTTTTGTCTGATATTAATATACCTACCCCTGCTCTATTTTAGTTATTGTTTGCTTGTAAGATTGTTTTCCAGTCATTCACTTTCAACCTCCTTGAATCCCTGGGTCTAAGGTGGGTTTCTTGTAGACAGCATATAGATGGATCATATTTCCTTATCCATTCTGCCAATCTGTATCTCTTGACTGGAGAGTTTAATCCATTAACATTCAATGCTATTACTCTCAAGGAATTACATTAGTTATATTTTCTTTGGGTTTATGTATATCATATGATTTTTATTTCTCTTTTTGCCTTTTTATGTTCTTACACTCTCCTCCAACTCTCTCTCTTGTTTTTTCCTTTCAACCTGCAGAACTCCTTTTACTATTTCCTGAAGGAGAGTTTTCTTATTCACATACTTTCTTAGTTTCTGTTTATCTGTGAATATTTTGAACTCTCCATCATTTTTTAATGCCTTTCCTGGATAGAGTATTCTTGGCTGGAAATATTTTTCTTTTAGTACCTTGACTATGTCATACTATTGCCTTCTTGCCTCCATGGTTTCAGATGAGAAATCAGCACTTATTCTTATCAAGCATCCCTTGTATTTGATGGTTCTCTTTTCTCTTGCTGCCTTCATTATTTTCTCCTCATCTTGAGCATTGGATAATTTGACAAGTATATGTCTTGAAATAGGCCTGTTAGGATTTATACTGTTTGGGGTGTGCTGCACTTCCTGGACATGTACATCCATCTCCTCAATAGGTCTGGGAAATTTTCAGCCATTATTTTCTCCAGCACCCCTACTCTCCCCCTTCCCTTTTCTTTTCCTTCTGGAATTCCTATAATGCATATGTTTCTGTATTTTGTGTTCTCATTCAAACCCTAAGTCCCTGTTGGATTTTTTTCTATCTTTTTATCTATCAGTTCTACTATCTGTTTGATTTCAGATGTATTATCTTCCACATCACTAATTCTTTCCTCTGCCTGTTTAAATCTTCTGTTATTTGTTGAGAGTGTATTTTCAAATTCTTGGATTGTGCCATTAATCAGCATCATATCCAACATCTTTTTGCATATGTTTACAATCTCTTCAGTATACTCTCCAAGTGTTTTCTTAATATCCTTAATCTCTTCACATCATTTTGTTCTATGATATCTGTTTGGACAATTTTGACTAGTTGTTCAATGTCTGCTCCTTTTCCTGATTTTCAGTTTTTTCATTGGACTGAGCAATGTTTTCCTGATAATTGGTATGGTTTATAATTTTTTGTTGCTGTCTGGTCACCATTTTATCTTCATGGATTTGTTCAGTTAATTAGCTTCTCCATCTAGCCATGGGTTTTATTTAGGTGCTGTTTTTGTGTGTGTGTTAAGTTTTCTCTTTGACACTTTGCTCTTTTTATTCTATTTCATTGTTGTTGACTATATTCTCTTGAAGGAAAAAGATTAGGGCCAGGGAAAGAAAAAGAGGTAAGAAAAGAAATAGGATAATAGTAATATTGATAGTAAAAGTTAGCAGAAGAACCATATAAGACATAGGAGCATGAATATTAAACTTATGCAAGCAGTCTAGAGTTACAGGAATAAAAAATTGGAGTACCTACAATGACATGGGAACCTGGATATAAAAGAATATAGTATGAATCAAAAGACCAGTGTGATGAGGAAAGAGGGAAAGAGAAAAGAAAGGACAAAAAGAGAAAGAGCTAATAAAAGAGAGAAAACAGTTTAGGCATGTTGGAAATAAAAAGCCAGAAAAATTGGGGTCTAAACAAATAGAGGTGGAATGTAAGAGCAACAACAGAAGGAAGAAGATAGAAAGATGTAGGTGAGAAAAGAGATAGCATTGGTGGTAAAAATCAGTATACACAGAAAAGAGGAAATCAAGGAAGAAGAAACACAGCAAACATGAAATAAGCTGACAGCACCTAATTTTAAAAAAGGCGGGTGGGGAATAAAGAGGAAGAAAAGACAAGAAAACAAAAAAAACAGACAAACCCACAAGCAAGGAGCCAGCAAACATCGAGAATAAACAGACTTCCCTCTTAAGTCCCTGTGGAGCTTGTAAGGCTGCCGGTGTTTATCAACCAATTACCCTGAAGCTTTCTCACTGAAGATTTTGAAGTGGGTTTTAGTGAGCAAACTAAGTTAAATTACATAGCAAAATAACCTTTTTTTATTTTCCTTAGGAAAAATTAGAGTCCCAAGGGAAGCTAATAAAGGATAATGTCTATGTTTTCCCTGTCCTAAAATATCGCTAGATGTTCAATATCCCAGTAAGTCACTACTGTAAAATAAGCTAGAAATCAAACTAAAGACCTTGTATATTCAAGGCTGAAACTCCTCCATTGAGTTAAACTTTCTTGTTGGGTTGATTAGCTCTTCAGAAAGAGTCCCTTTCTCTGGGACAGGATTGACTCTTTGCAATTGGATAAACTGTTGAATAGGAATCTGTCCTCCCCCCTCTTTGTTTTTTCTAACTGCTTTCACTCTCAGGGCAGCAGGAAGCAATAGCCTGAGTGAGAGCTTTCTTTTGAAATTCAAATGGTACCCTGGTGACTTAACTCACCACAGAAAAAAATGACTCTCAGTCTCTTTGAGAGCAGGCACCCATATCTCTCTGGGAACCCTAAATATGCTCTTGGAAGCTTATTAAGCACTTTCTATTGTCCCCCTGCCTTAGGGGAGTTGCACAGGACTAGTTAACTGCCTCACTCCACCTTCTCCCAGACCAATTTTCCCTATTCTGGGGAGGTTAGGTAAATCAGGCTGCTTCAGCAGATTTATTTTCCCTTGTTTCTGTTTCTCCACTAGTCAGTTGGTATGCTCCTCAAAGCTCAAAAAAGGGGGTCCAGGCAATAGAACCTGCATGCAGGGGATCCGTCTCCACCCTTCACTAGAACCCTCCCACTCTCGGAGTTTGTCTCTTCCAGCTGACTGACCAGCAAATGTTACAGAATGCCATGGCTGCCTGTCCTGAAGGAAGTGATTAGCCATCCCACAGCTCCAGCCTCAAGCACCAGAAACTCACGGTTTTACCTTGAGCAATCACTCCTTGTCACGCTCTTTCCAGATAGAGGCCCTGAAGCCTCCTGTTCTGTGGGTTCCCAAAACAGCTCACTCAGGTAGGACTGTGCCCCCACTCAGCTGATTTTCATAAGAGAGATGATGTGGGTGCACTTACTCCAATGCCATCTTGCCCTTCTTCCCCCCAGTGTCTTCATGATATCCTTTACCTCTTTAGCCATTTTGACTTTCAATTCATTGATTTGATATAGGAGTTTTGTATGAAATTTACTGATTTGTTGTCTCCAATTCTGTACCTCATTGGGGCTTTGATATATTCCTTTGCATGAGCCATGGCTTCCTTTTCTTTAGCATGGTTTGTAATTTTGCTGATATCTAGGTACCTGATTATGATGTTAAGTTTATTCTTATGCTCAATTTCTCTCTCTTGCCTAGGGATTTAGTGGAGAAAGGCTGTGTGATACTGACATTCTTTGATTCTTGGTCCAATCTCTTCTAGTTCTTTAGGATTGTCCTTGTTTAGTTGCTCAAATCTTGGCCATGGGCCCAATAGTGGGTTGTAGACACACTTCTAAGAGCCTTGGAGAGAGAGGCTTTAAAGGCCTAAAAAATCTCTTTTCTTTACTTCCTTTTATGTTCCTTGTATACACTTCTTAGTCTTCTAGTAGATGATGCTCTTAGGCAGACCTCTCAGCTCAAACTATCAGTAAATTTAACATAGTCAACAATTATATAATAGTGCTTTCTTTTCCAAGAACTTTCACAGATTTACTCAATGAACCTTTACCAAAGCCTTGAAACTCAGACATTTTTATTAACTCTATTTAACAAATGATCCTTGGTGATGTTAAGAGTCCTGCCAAACATACCTAGTAGTACATGAGTTAGCATAATTGCAAATCCACTACTTCAAACTTTTAGCTAAGAAGAAAACCAAGAAGCATGACAAGTGCAGAAACAGAGCAGCCCAGGCTCTGAGTTGGGGAATAACAGCTAGCATCCCTACAGCCCCAAGAACATTGATAGTTACTGCTCCGTTGCTGAGTCATCATGACCCTGGATCATGAAGGAAAAGGTCAACTGTATCAGTTTTTTTGAAGACAAGCAAGGAGTATATAAAACAACAATTTATGTTGTATTTTGAACATTTTAGTGGTTTTTTTTTCAGTGTTAAGTCTGAATTTTAATAGGTGGCAAAGACTTAAGCAAAAGAAAAGCCCACCCAAAGGTAGACTTTTAAGGATCAGGCTTACATGTGTTTGTTAGTGAAGTCCTTGGTTTCATGTCTGTTTTTTTCATGTAAGGTAGGGTCCGTCTAGAATTCGGCTCCAGGGATTATGTAGTTATCTGTGTTGGTCATTATTCTTCCTGAAGCTTCAATATTTAATGATTAATTCTTATTGATGTCTTCCTTTTCTAAACTGTTATAATTCTGCAGCAATCATATTTCCTCTAATAAAAATAAGATTATTTTTCAAAAGTCTCTGAATTATGAAGTAATACAGAACAGTAGCTAAGAATGTGATCTCCATAAGTCAAATGGATTTATTCATATCTTCACCAATTACAAGCTGGGAAAATTAATCAGTCTGCACCTATTTTAAGATCTGTCTCTGTGAGGGTAATAATGGCACACATCTCATAGGTTATTGTGAGGTGCATAGAACAATATCTGATATTTATTATGTGCTTAACAAGTATACGTCTTTACATTCTCTCAACTAGAATACAAGAGTTATTTGTGTATTTTATTTTCCACTTTATCCAAGCCTGGAACAGAGTTGACATTCAGTGAATATTGTTGGTGGAATTCAACAATGAAATATGATTTTATTTTACATGTATACACATACATATACATATAACCCCTCCCCACACATACTAAAACTATGCTGTCTTAGAAAGAGCCAGGTTAACTTTTCCTTTACATAACATGCTCCTTTTCTGACTTGAGTATGATCAGATTCTCACTACAAATTTCACAGCTGTCAGTTCATTAACCCACTAAAGGTCTAAATTAATACTGATGTGATATTATTGGTATACCTGCTACCACTCTACAAATCAAAAAGTACCCCTTTCTGCCCTGTTAATTGATTTGATCATTATCTTCATGAACTGACAGCGATGCTTTCCTGGACAGAGAATTACACACATTTAAATATACTCTAAACCACACAGGGAAAGTCAATTGAACTTTAATGGCAATGCAAAACACTGAGAATTGGGAGGGATGCCATTTTAAGGCTTTTATACCTTTGTAAAAATTAATCTAAAATATGCTATAAGAGCTTGAAGATCATGTAATTCTGTCTAGTACTATAAGCTGATTATTTCAATCCCCTTAGTTATAATATAGCTGGTATCATGAGATAGGTAAAGGTAGTGTTTCCCAGACTCTGGCAGTCACCAGAGTCACCTGAAGAGCTTGTTAAAAGGAGATTTCTAGGCCCCACCTCCATTTCTGATTCAGCTGATGTGGGCCTAAGAATCTTCTTTTCTAACAAGCTTCCAGGTGATATTGATGTTGCTGGTCCCTGGACCCCACTTTGTGAATCACTGGGTTAAAGATTCATGTCAAATGCTAAAATGATGAAACAGTGGGAATATTTAGTCTCAAGAAAGGAAGATTTGGGGAGTTCTTTCAGATATTTGAAGGGCAGTAAATTGCGAAAAAAGATTTGACATCTTATACATGTGTCCTAAGGATTAACCAATGAGTAAAATCCACAGGGAAGTATTTTAGTGCAATAAAAACAAAAAACAAAAAACATTTTCTGATGACAGAGCAGTTGAAGAATATCTCACTATGTATGAGGGCTATTTGTTGCTGGAACTTTAAAATTAAGATAACAGAAAATCCAAACAATGGGTGAGGATTTGGTGCTCTGTGGCATTCAGAATTTCTTTTAATCCTAGTCTATGATTCTACAGTATTCTTGAGATCATCTATTTGAATTACTACCACTAGGAAAGACAATATCTAAAATATTTATCATTTTATGAATTAGTCATGAGTGCTATATTAGTATCCTGTGGCTGCTGTAACAAATTACCACAAACCTGGTAACTTCAAACAACAGAATTTATTCTGCTACAGTTCTGGAGGTCAGAAGTCTGAAATCAGGTGCTACTTGTGGAGGCTCTAGGGAAAACCCATTCCTTGCCTCTCCCTGTTTCTGGGGCCTGCTAGCATTCCTTGCCTTATGGTCACATCATTCCAATCTCTGCTTCCATGATCACATTACCTTCTCCACTCCTGTCAGTTTCAAAGTTCCCTCTGCCTCTTTCTTAAAAAGGCATGTATAATTGCAATTTGGACCAATCCCAAAAATCCAGAATAATATCCCCATCTCAGAATCCTTAACTGAAACACATCTGCAATGATTCTCTTGCCAAATAAGGTCACATTTCAAGTTCCAGGGATTAGGATCTGATATTTTGGGGGCCATTATTCAACCTACTGCAAATGGAAATTTTCCTGTCTTATTTTCTCGTATACTTATAATATAAATTTATTATGTAAAATGTAATTTTCTATTTTTTTTGTGTTCCTGCTACTATTCAGGCAAAGGAAAAGACAGAGAATTATTTTTTTTACTCATCAATTTTCCTACATTTTTGTAGTCACCAATTGTGGAGGAGAGATATTAACTTTATTTGGAAAGGTTTTGGTAATGGATGATGTTTATGGTAGCATAAATATTGTAAACGCGATTGGCACCATTGAATTGTATACTTGAATATGTGGCTAAAAGGGAGAATTTTAGGTATATATGTTACTAGAATAAAACATATAGGTATATATGTTACTAGAATAAAAAGTTTAAAAATACTACTATACAATACATTAAAACCCCATGAAACTGTGGACTATAAATAATAGCACAATTGTAATAATATTCTTTCATCAACTGTAACAGATGTACCAAACTAATGCAAAGTGTTGATAGTAGGGAAAAGGGTGTGTGTGTTAGAAGGGGTACAAAGGAAGTGTGTAGTTTCTGCAGGACTTTTCTGTAAACCTATACCTACTGTAATAGAAAATATATGAAAAACATTGTCAAAGCTAAAATTTTTTCATAGCATATAAATTATCTTATTTTTTCCTCAAAAGTGTTAAAAAGGGTGGTTTACTGAATATTGTAAAATTGACCTACTATATATTTAAGAAGAAACACTCAACTGTTTGATAGAAAAGTGGGCAAGTGGCTATTTGCAAGGCTAGTGAACTAGTTGCCATGTATATAAATAAATTTAAAAAATACTGCAAACTTTAGTACCAGTGTTCAGATTTAGTAAATCAAGTTCAACAATCAAATTCATTGAAATTAAGAAATATCACTGTACCTAAAATATTCAAGGACTCAATATATAGTGTTTGATTTGTATTTCTTTGAAGTTTCTATGAAAATGAAAAAAATAGAATTTTCCAAACAATGCTTATACCAATTTCTAAGCCTTAGGTAATTGACCTCAAATATATTTTTCAATGAACTCTTAAACATTTTGCATAATACCCTTTGCCAAGCTTAATTTAATTTCCCCTTTTAAATGTCAAAACTTCCAATTAAATCAAATTGGTCTTTCAGTCTTTCAAAATTACCAGGCTACGTTTTTAAAATAAAAGCATTATAGAGATATAATTCATAAATCATATTATTCACCCATTTAAAGTGTACAATTCAATGATTTTTAGTATATTCACTGAATTGCATAACCAACAGTGCTATCTAATTTTAAACTATTTTCATCATCCCAAAAATAATCTGTACATCCATTAGCAGTCATTCCCTATTTCTGCCTCCCCCTGCCCCAGGCAACTTCTACTACTTTAGGTCTATTGTGAATAAGTGATGCCTTGCATCACTTATGATGTAATGTAAAATGATCTTACAATATGCAGTCTTTTGTGAAAGGTTTGTCTGACATAACACAATGTTTTCAAGGCTCATTAATGTTGTAGCATGCATCAGTATTTCAGTACTTTTCATTGCCAAATAATACTATCCCTTTGTATGAATATGTTGCATTTTGTTTTTCCATTCATTACCTGAACATTTATTTGATTTTTTCCCAAATTCTGACTATGATGAATAATGCTGGTATGAGCACTGGCATGCCATGTGTAATATTAAACAAAGAAAATCATCTTGAATATTGTACTAAAAAAATCTGAGTGTTCCCTGAAACCTAGAACAAGAAAAAAAAAAAACATTACTGTTATCATAATACCCTCAAGTGACATACTATATGAATCTTTGAATTTATAGTTCTGAAATCTAATATTCCAACACTGTAACTATAATGTTTAATGATCATTTTATTTGCCCATGTGCTATTATGCACATTCAAATTTTAGTATACACATTCTCCTCTATACATTGAAGTAGGGGGAAAATAAAACTTTGATGGAAAAGAGAAAAGTTCTTACTATCCCTTTTTTACTTCATCTTCAAAATTCTCTAAATTATAAACTCTAACTCATAGTATTATACATTTCTAAACTTGATCTCCAATGTTAATTAAAATGATTTATATTTTTTTCAGAAAGAGATAGTGATCAAAATGCTAGAGCATATATTACATGCCAATGTCCCATGCAAAATAATGTCTCATTTTACCTTTTGGATAACTTATTGGAAAGAGAATGGATTTGAGAAATAGTTTTTGAGATTCTATAGTTTCAGTTAACAGCGAAAATCATAGCTTTATATTGCCTGTTTTGAGGAGATTGTGACTATTCCTTCATTATCTGGGAAAGAAAACATTATTTGAAAAGAAAATTTGGATGAAACCATTTATGAACACATGATTGACAAATAGTTTCAAAAGTGCTGGTTTAATAACAACGTTCCAATCTACTTCAGAGTGTGTGTTCGGTGTACTGGTTCGTTCAAAAAAAACGTCCAGTTTTACCCACAAGTAAGTTAGCTTTGAATTAAATTCAACAGGAAGACAAAATACTAGTATCATTTGCATGTAACAATAATTTGTACTTTTCTGGAAGTTGCATGCTGACAACAAAAGAATGCCCCATCTGCCTCTATTATAAGCTACAAAATATAATGTAATTAATAGTGTCACTGAAATCCATTAATGTTACCCAAGTGCTACAAAAGACTGCATTTATTAAATCAATGCAAAATAATGCAAGAGCTATATCCCATATTCCAAAGATAAACTAAAATTAAAAAATAAGTTACCTTGAACCAAAATGTAAATATCCACATTTTTATTAAACTTTAAAAACCACACATATGTTTAAAAGATAACAGATCTTAACAATGAACTTAAACAAATCAGAGTTACTTTAAAACCATCTTTAAATCAGTCGTTTAAAGGAAAAAATAAGGCTAGATGTTCAATTTAGTTATTTTCTCCTGGGAATACATGGAGTCTAAGTCATATTGCTTTAACCACCAGATTTCAACATGTAGAATTAAGATATTATTTGACTAAGTTGTCATAAGGTGTAAAAATGCATTATGAATTTTATATGATTTCTTGTGCCTTCTATGCATTCTATGCTTTTCCCAGTTCCCTTTCTCATGGTTATAGATTTCAAGCATCTGAATTTTATTTTAAGTCAATTGGAAACATTAGGTTGATGTGGATTATACACAGAGGATCTGAATGGGAAACTTGTTTATTTCATCCATATGGGTTTATTGTAACTTCATCAGAAAAGCCTACAAAAGAGCACCTCAGTGACAGAGAGAAGGGCATTCATTTTATTTTCAGCTTCAAAAGGGAAGACTAAAATTTCATCCCGGGGAGCATTCCATCTAACCAGATCACTCTTATGTTAACAGTATCCAAGCCACGTGGCACTGCCTTGCACTGCTGAACTCAAAACTACTTATTACTGCACTCCCCTGGAACTCAAATAGAGTTTGGAAATAAAGAATACTCAACATCACCTGACAGCTTTCTCATTTTCAAATGGTCAAAACTCCACAGAAATCCAGGAATCTATGACCCGTTTACAGTGGACTGATGATGTTTACCCTACCTGGATACACAGAAGGCCTTGTGCTTTTGTTCCTCTTCAATTTCAGCATCAGGTCAAGCAAGGTCATGGCTCTTTATGAAGCCTTCCCTAAGCTTCAGTTATGGTCCTTTGTAGTAAGGTGACATTGTCTTTAGTGCTTTGGACTTATTAACTCCCTCCTGAATGAGTCATACTAGGGTACAGCATTTGAGAAAAGTAGACTTCTTCAGACTGGCTTAGTTTTCCAATCTAATTCTCCTAGACATTAAATTATTTGGAAAGCTTTGAAAGGAAAATAACAGTGTCTTAGTCCTGGTTTTCATGCATTGTCAAAGGCTGTAGAGACTGCGTAAGTCAAACAACTTTAAGCACTTACTCATATCACAAAAGAATATCTATACATAATTGAGAGGGAAACAAAATTCATTAAATCATGGTGAATTTCACAATTCCTCACATTATGCAATGACACCTGAAGTGGTTAGTCATTTCTTAACTATTCAAAGGCAGGGAGGCTTTGAGGTTCAAATCCTAAAAAATTGGACTTATCACAATCAAGTACTAATTTATTGGTGGTTGAATCATATCCCCCTCAGAAGATAGGTTCAGGTTCCCAACCCCTGGTTCTGTGGTTGTGGACCCATTGTAAATAGGGTCTTTTGAAGATGTTACTTCATTTAAGATATGGTCTAACTGAACCAAGTTGGGCTTTAATAGGGACTGCTGGATTCTTTTGTAAACAGAATGAAATTTATACAGAGAGAGAAGCCATTGGCAACACCCAGAAGCTGAAAGTGAACTGAACCAGGAAGAGAAAGGAGAAGACCCTACTAGTCTGTGCATTAACATGTGATAGAAAAGGCAGGGTACCCCAAAAGATAGCTAGCCAGCAAAAGATATGAAGAAGCAAGCCTTCTAGCCTCTGAAACTGTGAGCCAATAAATTTCTAATGTTAAGCTTACCTGTTGTATGGTATTTGTTTTGGCAGCCAAAAAACTAAATCACAGTTCTATAGGTTATGTGTATTATTCCACTGAGAATCAAAAAGAATCACATTTAAAAATACTAAATTTCTAATAGAGAATCAAAAATATTCCTGAATCAGTTATCTCTCTCTCTATATATATATATTAGATCTAGAGCTACCTATCTATCGTCTACCTATCTACCTATTATAGACACATCTGGAGAGAGAAAGAGACTCTAATATATCAAAAACTACAACATGAAAGCCTAGTTTAGAGATATTTTTTAACAATAGTAGCAAATAATTACTGAGCATTTATGCTATGACTGTGCTTTACAGTTTTTATATTATATAATTCTGACTATAGCCCAATAATACAGATTTTATTTTGTTCTACTTTATACAGATGTGGAACAAATCTAAAGATAAAGATAGAGACTATCTATAGATTGCCTAAGATCTTACAACCAATAGGAGGTAAAACTGTAACTCAAACCTTGGCTGCTTTCATTGGCTTTATTACAGGCAAAGAAGATTTATAAAACAATTTTGGGGAACTGTATTTAATACATTTCTAGAAGGTTTTTTCTGTAAATACATGCATCTACCTATTTTCAGGTTTGTTTGGGTTAATGGATGACTCTTTCTTTAAATTCATTGGTGCAATCAAATCATTTGTCCACCTTTTGGATATTCTGATGCTGGGAAAGCCCTAGCAAGTGACCTAAAGCCAATTGATTTATAAAGTTGTAACAGCATTACCTTTCTGAATAGGGCTCATTTTGAGTAAGTAAATTTATCTTCTTACCAAATTATTCATCACTGGCTCAATTAGATTTTGAAGTCCTCTATATTACCTGTAGAACCTGACTTTTCTGGTAATTGCCTTTCACTTTCATTGCTCTAAAGCAGGGGGTGGCACACTTGCCGGAAAGGGTCAGATATTAAGTAATTTCTGCTATACATGTCACATATGGTCTCTGTCATGTGTTTTGTCTGTCTTATTGGGTTTTATTTGTTGTCGTTGTTTTAGTTGTTTGAACAATCCTTTTAAAAAGTAAAAAAAAAATCTTATTTTGGGGGATGTAAAAAAAATAAGCCATAGGCCAGGTTTGGCCCAAGAGTCCATAGTTTGCAGACCCCAGTCCTAAAAGATTTTATACTTTTTCTACTTGTTCTTGTTTTCTACAAGTAGTTCCAAGGTAATGGTCATTCAAAGTTCACTATATAAATTTTAAACTAATTACATATGTATACATATGTATACATTTAACACACATAGATATATTAAGCGATTTAAAAAAATGACTTGTAAACTTTTATTTCATATCTTAAACAAGATATTTCATTATCTTGTTTCAGAGTTCAAAGTACTTTGAATGACACAAAATCATCTGCCTGTTTTTCTTACATATGGCCTCCATAAGTGGTATTTGAAGGTTTCCAGGATAATCTTTTAATTTAGAAGAGCTGTGTCAGTGTCTTTACATTCATTTAGGATGCACTTTCATAATGGGCTGTCTGCCTGTAGTCGAATTTATACTGCTGAGGAAATTGCAGTGTTCTGAAACATTCCTAAAGACCTTCGAACCTTTTGCAACAGTCTTTCTAAAATGTCCACTCTCCTGTTATACCAGCAAGATGTCACTGAACTTAGAGCTGGGCGGGATATGCACAATCAGCTTTCACAAGTGGGTGCTAGCTGGCTCCAGCCAAGCCCATCACTGTCTTGAGCTAGTGTTTATGCTTACAGATAAAAGTAAACATAAAACTTATTAGCAGCTGGCTCGTGGCTATTTGCAAAACTGTCCTATATACATATGTGAAAAGCTACATATGTTACGGTGACATTCTATTCTTTAACTTTTTATTTTGAAATAAATAAAAATTAACTTTGCAATAATAAAAATGTTGGTTTCATTTTCAGTATCTTTATACAGTCAAGACCCAATTATCAGGCTAACAAAGAAAACCTAGATGGGAGACAATTCCTTCATTGTCAGGAAAAAGGACAGCCGCTACTCAAACTGGTTGTCATCAAGAAACTGAAAAGATGGCATTATTTGTGATTTAGCTCCTTTTAGTATATTTTTCTTTTACCAACTTTCTTTTCCCCTGCCTATCTTGCATTAGAAGTCAGAACACTGAATTTTAGAACACAATCAAAATGACCACTTTTAAAATCTGTACAGCTTGCTGGATAGAATTGATAAGTTCTTGAGATGTGGGTTTGTAAAATACATTCACAGACTTTCCATTTTATTCATCAGCCACTATTGGAGTATAAAATATTCCTCTCCCCACTCTCCTTCCCCAGCCAAAACCAAACACACAACAATCTTAACAGAGAGAATGACAACTTTTGATAGGAACTTCCTGGAACTAACTCTGCACTGGACATTTTAGCCTTGAGAGTGCTTTTTCCAAAAGCAGAATATAGGCTTTCTGGATGAATTCAGCCTGGGTTAAAATCCCATTGGCTCGAGGAAGGCAAATTCTTTCTCATCTTAGTTCTGATTTCCTTATCTGTAAAGCAGTGAAAATAATAGGACCTACCTCAGAGGATGTTGTGAGGATTGAATAAATGAATATAAGTAAAGCACTTAAAACTATGTGTGGTGTATACCACTCAAATATTATTTATTTTTGTCATTGTTTTTGTGACACTTTGCAGTCCACATCACACTCTGGAATAAACCCTTTCCCATTACATTCAGCATCTCACTCCAAATCATTCTTTTCCTCTAAGCTAGTTTCTGATTGCACAGTCACAAAATACTGGAATTCAGTTTGGCATTTTAAACAAAGCTCTTACAATATCTGATTCTTATATCTATCATATCATTTTCACACTACTTTAGAATTATTCATGTGCTTGGCAATTTTTTTTACTGCATTTTAAACTATTTGATGGGAGGTGTCTTGATCCTTCTAAAAATCATTTTTATTTCTAATGCTGACCACATTGCATGACACAGAGGACTTCAATGAATCTTTTGTTTTGTTTGAGTATACATGCAAAGAATAGCAATTATATATGTGTGAGAGAATATATAACACAAATAAAGACTTGATTACAGAAATGTAATGAAGTGTTACCTCTTAACACTTCTTTTTCATATTCTTGGCTTTTATAACAAAAATATGATAAAGTATTCTAATCAAGTGGCAATATCAACAGATCAAAGCCAGATGCATTCATTGTCATACATAGAAACTTGCTTCTTATAATGATTCTGCCATTGCTAATTGATTTGCTGGTATACTTATTTCTGAAATCTTAATAACACTTCTGGTGTATTAGCAGGTAGATCCCATCGAACTCTTTTTTAATTTTTTTTTTTTTTTTTTTTTACAATTTTAGCTCAACTGGGGGCAGTGATACAACCTAAAGAATTAGCTATAATAAATTGTCTTGGCCATCAAAAATGGAATTCAGACCCAATTAAAGGAAATAAAGCAGCTGACCTTAAAGTTATAATAGCTGCAAGGTCAAAACTGCCTAAACCAGTAATAATCTCAGCCCTCATAGCAGATGTGCAGATAAGAGATTTTACCCCCAAATATTCTTCTTATGATCTGCTGAGAGCTAACAAATGGGGATTTGAACAAGAAGAAAATGAACTAGGATATGACTCAAGTTTCTCCATAATACAATTAATGAGGAATGGATTTATAACAAAGAGGGGATAATTTTAATCCCCAAACACTTAATGGAAAGAGTAACTCACCTATTTGCATCAAAGCACTCACTGTGGAAGAGCGATCTTCTACTCAAGGCTGCAAAGATATATAGTAGGATGTCAGATGCAAGTTACTATTCAAAAGATTTCCTAAAACTGTTTAACATATGCCAAAAATAATCCAAAATCAAGTCCACCACCCCAATAAAAGGTACACAAGCCAGGGGTGTACAACGTGGGCAAGACTGGCAAATAGACTTTACTGTTAGACCTAGAGCTTCTGGAAATTATATAAACATTTTAGTCTTTGTGGGCACATTTATAGGATGGGTAGAAGGTTTTCCATGTAGGATAGAAAAGGCTTTTGAAGTTGCCAAGGCTCCGCTGAAAGAAATCATTCCAAGATTTGAACTTCCATTCTCAATCCATCGTGGCAGTAGTAGAGCCTTCATATCAAAGGTCTCACAAGAACTGTCAGGTGCCTTGGGCATAAATTGGAAAGTATATGCATCATGGAAACCACTCTTTTGATATAGCATATGATGGTTTCATTTCAATCATGTTTAAGATGCCAGAAATATAATAGAGGAAAATATCCCCTGTATATAGACATTTCCTAGGTATATTTTACTCTATTTCCTTGTTTGTTCTCTTTCTTTTTTTAATTAAAAAAAATTTTTTTACTTCTTAAAAAAGCTCTAGATTAAAAAAAATGTTACATAAAATATATAAGGGATTCCCATATTCCCCACTCCCTCCCCCTCCCATAAAATTCCATATTAACAACATATTTCATTAGTATGGGACATTTGTTACAATTGATGAGCACATATTGAAGCATTGCCACTAACCATGGACTACAGTTTACATTATAATTTACACTCTGTCTTGCACAATTTTGTAAGTTATAACAAAATATATAATGGCCTGTATCCATCTTTGCAATGTTAAGTGTTGGACAACTCTAATGTCCTGAAAATGTCCATATATTGTACCTATTCTTCCCTTTCCCATCCCTCAGATCCTCTGGTGGCTATTGCCTTTATATCAATAGTTCTTTCATTGCTAGAATAATAATGTCTACCATAGAATAATAATGTCTACTTTAGTAAATCAATTTAGATTAGACAGCAGAAAGATTAAGGACTCTCTAATTTTTAGATCAACTACATGAAGTATAATTATAAAATTCACCTTTTAGGGGTGGAATTCTATGATGATGTGAATATACAGTTTTATAATCACCACTGCAATGAGGATATAGATTTCCATGAATCGCAAAATTACCTTTTGATCCCTTTTTGACTATTTTCTTTCCCCATCTCTTGTCCTTGGAAACCACTGATCAGATTTCCATCCTATAACTTTGTCTGCTTAAGAATGTCTTATAATTGAAATCATGCTGTACCTGTTTGTCCTGGGCTTCCTTTATTGAGAAATATGTTTTTAGATTTACAGAATACTGAATATTATTCTACTTTATGTATCACAGTTTTATTTATTCATTCACATGCTCAAGGACAGGGATACGATATTGGCAGTTACAAATAAAGCTGCTGCAAAAATACTGTTCAGGTCTTTTTGTGAACATACATTTTTATTTATCTTGGTTAAACACCTAGATCGTGATTGTATATCATATGGTAAGTGCATGGTAAGTGTGTATAACTGTGTAAGAAATTACCATACTATTTTTCAAAGTGGTTGTACAATTTTGTACTCCCATTAGCAAAATATGAGAGATCAAGCTATTCTGTGTCATCACCAACATTTGATATTGTCAGTTTTCTTTCTAATTTTAGCCATTCTAATCAGTGTGTGGTGGAAACTCCTTGTGGCTTTTATTCATATTTACTGACAACTGATGTTGAGCATCTTTTCATGTGCTTATTTGCTCTTCATACCCCTTTTGGCTAAATATCTTTAGGAAACATTCGTCCATTTAAAAAATTGTGTTGTTTGTTTTCTTATTATTGATTTATAAGGGTGTAGCAGTTTAATATGGCTATGAATTCCAAAAATAGATATTAGATTATGTTTGTAATCTGGTCTATACCTGGGCATGATTAAGTTATGATTAGGGCTTTGATTGGGCCATGTCATTAGGGTGTTGAGGCCCTACTCCTTGGTGGGTGGGGACTCACAGATAAAAGACACGGCAAAGGACAGAGTTGAGGGTTTTTTGATGTTGGAGTTTGATGCAAAAGGCTTAAACTGGAGTCCCAGGAAGTAAGCATACAGAGGAAAGTGGAGCAAGCCCTGGGAAGAGAAGACCTGAGCCAGGAGAAGAACACAGAGGAATAGAGATGGCCCCTTAGACATGGCAGAAACCCCAGGGAGAGAGACAAAGCTGTTCACCTGATAGTTTACAGGTGACCTTGTGGAGAAAACAGAGAAGCTGAGCTCAGAGGAATGCAGGAAATCTGAACCCTCACAGATGTGGGCAACCATCTTGTACCAACATGTGAAAATAGACTTTGGTGAGGGAAGTAATTTATGCTTTATGGCCTTGTATCTATAAGTTCCTATCCCAAATAAATGCCCTTTATAAAAACCAACCATTTCTGGTATTTTGTTTCAGCATTCCTTTGGCTGACTAATATAAAGGGTTATTTGTGTATTCTGGATAAATGTTTTTTGTGAGATATATAGATTTGCAAATATTTTCTCCCAATCAATGACTTTTCCTTTCATTTTCTGTTATTTCTGCATCAGTTCTAAGATTACTTGAGTTAATTTTCCATAAAATTTGTTCAGTTATTCTCGGGAATTTTTTTTCTATTTTCTCTAACTTCTTAGGTTGAAAATGCAGTAAATTTGTTTTAACGAATATTTAATGATGTAAGTTTTGAGGCCATGAGTTTTTCTCTAAGTTCAGCTTTGATTATATCATAATTTTGATGTTTTTTGGTCTACTGTTAAATATTATGTTAATTACTTAGGAATTAATGTATTATATATGTATACATATACATATATGCTAAATATATGTGTAAATATTTGTTTGGACAATTTTATTTAAAATATTTGATTAGCATTTCCAGTTTTCCTGTATTAAAATATATTCCTTCTAAGAATTAAAGATAGTTCTTGGTGTTTTAATAAACAATGAATGGTTTTACAGTCCCATAACTTTCTAGTTAAGTATACTCAGTAGTGCATGAAGCGCAATACCTTTTTAAAGAAGTCTGTGCAGTTATTTTATTTTAATAATCTATATTCTTATTTATGTTTTGCCCTTTTTATTTGTCTAAGATTAATGCTTGTGATAATTTCTTCTTTTTTAATCCTTTTAACTTTATAAGTTTTATCTGATATATATGGTTGTATTAGTCTGCTGAAGGGATGCAGATACAAAGTACCAGAAATTGGTTGGCTTTTATATAGGGTATTTATTTGGGATAAAAGCTTACATTTCAAGGCCATGGAAAGTTCTACTCAAGGCACCATAAGACGTGCTTTTTCACCAAAGTTAGTTGTCATGTTTTGAAGCAAGATGGTGGGTGATCTCTGCCTGGTTTCTCTTTTCCCTCCAGGCTTCCTCTTCCTCTTGAACTCCATGGGCCCAAACTCTTGAGGTTTCATGTTAAGTGATCCTGTAGACCTCTCTCTCCTAGCATAGGGCTTGTTTATATCCGGGCCTTTTGTATCATTCTTGGCTATTCCACTCTTTCTGATTTCCACTGCAAGTTATCAGGCAAAATGGCTCATCTCTACCCAAGGCCTCAGCTGTATGAGCCTTCTTTCTGTCACATGGAAGAATAAAAAATGGCAGGACGCTCTCTTCCTGTGTCTTTCTGTGTATGTTTCCTTTAAATCAGACACAGCAAGGGGATGGGATTCAACTTGTCATGCCCACTGATATAGTCAAATCAAAAGCACAAAGCATTATTCAATTATCTAATCAAAGTCCCTTCACTTGAATTTAATGCAACAAAAGGGTATCACACCCAGAGGAAAAGATTAGTTTACAAACATAATCTTTCTCTTTTTGGGATTCATAAAATAATCTCAAACCACCACAATGGTAATAGAATTTCATTGCTGATCTATGAATTACTTTGTTCCCCTTTCATCGCTGATATAACTCCATTTTAAAAAATGCCACAAAAAAATCCTGAGCCCCCCAAAATCATTGCTTCATTTTGTTTTATATTCCCAGTTGTAGTTATTGTATACACACATGTAAATGTCGTGTCACACAATCATAAGATATTTGCATGAGTCAGCTCAAGGGGTACTGAAACAAAGTACCAGAAATCAGTCGGCTTTTGTAAAGTTTATTTATTTGGGATAAATGCTTGCAGTAAAAAGCCCTAAAGAGTCCAACTCAAGGTTGATTTCTCACCCAAAGTCATTTGCCATGTGTTGAAGCAATGTCTGTGAGGGTTTATCCTTCCTCTTTCTCCTAAGGCTCCATGGGCCCAGCTTTTTCCTATCTCAGCTGTAGGTTGGAGGACTTGTTTCTTTCCAGGCCTTCTTAGCTGCTCAGGGCTCTGGTCTCTTCAGTTGCAAACTATCAGCGGAATGGCTTATTTTTCTTTCTGTGCTACAGGATCAAAGCTCTCTCTTCTTCCTTGTCTATGGAACTCTCTTCCTCTGTCCATTTCTTCTGTGTTCTCCAAGATTCAGTGTCCATTTATATAGCCCATCAAGGGGGTAGGGACTCAAGCCTGAGTCATCCTAATGACATGGTTGAATCAAAGCTCTAATCCTAACAATTTAATCAAAGACATCTTACCTGAATCTAATACAATCAAAGGAAAACATACCAGAGGAACAGACCAGTTTACAAACATAATCTCTTTTTTTGAAATTCATAAATAATCTCTAGCTGCCACAATCTTCAACAGATTTATATTTGTTTATAGCCACTACCATAAAAATTGAGTTTTCTCCTAAATATAAAAGTACATGTTTAGAAGAAAAATAAAGTACTATTGCTGATATATTTCTGAAGAGCACATAATATTTACCATCAAAGCAGTAATTGCCAAGTGAATTCTAAGCATTGACTTATGTATTAAAGCTTTAGATGATTATTTCTATATAGAACTTAAGCCTGTTTATGAATGAGATTTTTCAGTACATTTCTAATTTCCCCCACCTTTTTTAAGGTAATTTTGGTTTATCTATATATTTTAGTAGTAAAACACTTAATCTTCAATTTATCTTTATCCTTAACTGTCTCTCTAATATCTAAAAATCAATGGATTCCAACTGAACAGTGTACTTACTTACAATATCAAAATAAATGTGAAAGACATTTTGACGCCCATCTTCATTGGAGTTTTCCAACGTGTTGCCTGATATATGGAATTCAGACTTCTAATCATCACACGTGTGACACATACCTACAATAAATCTCTTAAAATTTATATGTATATCCTGCCAGTTCTGTTTCTTTGGAGAATCCTGACTAATACAATGGATATATGTTGAATGGGTGAATGAGGACTAAAAAATAAAGGCGTGTGCAAAATTAATACTATAATCTTTCAGATTTATGATTTCTATAGAATATAGTTTTTCATTCATCAAAATATAAGTTTAATTCTTACATATTCCCTTTCCATCTTTGCATTTATTCAAATTATTAGTATTTATCAAAATCTCATTATAGTTTAATTCTATTTTAGCTATAATTTAGCTTGAATTATATTTTAGCTTATATTTCTTAAGTATAATTAGCAACTATAAATTATTTATTTTCATACATATATGAATGGACAGATTACTACAGATCTGAGGCCCAATAGATATTATTGATATATTTGATAATCACTTAGCATTATGCATACATTCTTAGGTACATTACTTAGCACATAGAAGATGATTTATATAAATATTGGTCATCTGAAATCTTGTTTTTGAGGAAAATCATACTTCAGGCTGATGTGGTATACAGGTTTTTAATAACAGACAGTGACCAAACAGGCAAAGTACAGAATTTTTTTTTTCAAGGAGATACTGGGGATTGAACCCAGGATCTCATACATGCAAAACAGGAACTCAACCACAGAGCTACATCTGCTTCCCAATGAGAATTGTTTTTTTCATTTGTCTGTTTTGTTTTTAGGAGGTATCTGGAATCGAACCCGGGACCTCGTACATGGGAAGCAGGCACTCAATCACTTGACTAAATCTGCTACCCAAAGCACAGAATTTTATTAAGCTAAAAATAAATATCCATTACCCATAGTAAACGACCATACATAAAAGACAGCTTTAAAAAATGGTATAAAATGGCCCCTCTCAACTTAGAGGTGGAGTGAACATTGCCATCATAGGGTCCACAAGATGGAGGAATATAATATGGATTGAAGTGGACTTGCTGGTATTCTACTATAGAACTGTTGTGACCCTAGCAATGGAAGAAATTGTATCATTGATATGGTGAAGATGGCCACGGGAGTTGCTGAAGGCATGGAGAGGGAGGACGAGGTATGATATGGGGCATTTTCAGAACTTGGAATTGTCATGAATGACAGAGACAGATACAGGACATTGTTTATCCTGCCATAACCCACTGGATGGGCTGGGGGAGAGTGTGAACTACAATGCAAACTATGGTCAATGTGGTGTGGCAGTGCCCCAGGGTGTTCTCACCAAATGCAATGAATGTTCCTCACTGATGAAACGGGATGTTGATGAGAGGAGCAGCAGGGGTGGGGTGGGGTGGTGAGTGGGATATATGGGAACTTCTTATGTTTTTTAACATACCGTTTTGTGTGATCTATTTATCTTAAAAAAAAAAAAAGACAATAAAAAAAGAGCAAAAAAATGGTATAAATAGAAAAGAAAAAGAACACATGAAAATTATCTCTCAGTCGTTCCTGGCACACATATCAAATGACCTTTTGTATGACAAACAAATCAAGTGAAATTACATTGCTGAAATAAAAGAAGAAAATAGAAACAGTAATGAGTATGCTCCAGTTGGTTTAGGAAAAATTCCCCTGGAGATATATGTGGGTTTTATTTAAACACTACACAACTCTAACTCTTGCAACAAAGGCAATATTTAAATTGTTATATTTATGTAGTAAAAAGCTTTTATGTACACTTGCCCCACATTTATTTTGAAGAAAGAGGAGAATAAGATGTTTCACAGTGAAATGAAGAAGTATAGTTCATATATTTATTATGTCATTGAGGTTCAAAAAAACAGATGGTCTCTGAGTGTATTTTTATTTCTAGAACACTGGTAAGCTGGTAAAGAAACATGAGATCCTTAGTGTTTCAAATTATTTTCTTTAATTTTCTGCTTATTTATGAAAAATTATATTAATTTGTTTTTCTCCAAAAACAGAAGGTTGTAATCTAAAACGTATCCTTAATGAAGAAACTGCTGTGTACTTCTGGAATATCTACATATTTCAGAATTTTAGGGGAAAAAATAAAATTCAAACATTTAAAACTGAGGTAAATTTAGTCTAATGTATTTTGCTACTATCAGAAGAAATCTAGAGTAAATTATTTTAAAACTATTCCTTTGGCCCACTTTTCCACATTTCTCACATCCAGGACTTGCATAGCTGGTATGCATGCACGTGAGGATGCATACAGCTCCTGGTTCTGCTATCTTAGGCTGGGGATAACTCAGCAGTACAAATGGGAGAAGCTCCTTTTCTCTTAGATTATTCTTCCATCTAATGTGGTGGTAGCTGGAGCTTTTCAGGAACAGATATTAATGTTGTTTTGCAACTTGTTGATGGCCTGCCCTGCTTGATCGTCATTGTTTATTAGTTTAGATTTAAGCTGGGGTGCATAAGGCACCTCATTAACTGTGCTTGTGGAATTTAGCGCCTCAAGCAAAGTCTCGATCTTGGTAAATTTGTTAGTTCAATTTTATAGACACACACAGAGTAAAAGAAAATTCACAAAATATGTGGAAGAAGCTAGCTAAAATGAGGATTTCACAATGTCACTGAGGAGTTATTACAGTCAACACAAAATAGGAAGTTCGGATGAATAAGAATATTATTTACATTTCATAGGTATAGAGCCATTACTCATAAAGAAAATCTATAATGAAATACATAAAAAAAAGGGCAATAATTGTTAAACCTAAAATCACAATTCAAAAAGTTGTAAAAATGTTGACAGATAAATTTCTGCCTTAATTTTTTTGTTTGGTTTTGTTTTATTGCCTGTTACTGATTGGCATTATATTCTTGAAATAGAATGGATAGAATCTAATTTTCTACTGTAAATAACTCTGCATTAGGATGTTATAATTTTAAGGTAAGCATCACTTATTTGCTTCACATTTTGCTATTCACAGTATTCTGTTTTGTTGATTGTGTGATAATACCAAATACCAAGTCACAAGGAGGACATGGGTGTTTCTAAATATCAGTATTCTTTAGCTTGATAAAAATTATTTTTATTTGTATTTTTAAATTTTTTAAAAATTTCAACTCCTATTTATTAGAGAAGTTGTGTGTTTACAGAACAATCATACATAAAATACAGGATTCCCAAATATCATCCTGTTAGTGACACCATGCATCGGTGTTGAGCATTTGTTACAATGGTTGAAAGGACACATAAATACTTGTACTGCTAACTATAATCCATGGTTTTAGAGTTCACTGTGTAGTGAAGTTCCAAGGATTTTTTTAGAAACTTTATTTATTGTTTCCATATATACAACCTAACATTCCGCCTTTTAACTACATTCAGATACATATTTCAGTGTTAATTGCATTCACAATGTTGTGCTACCATCTCCACCATCTATTACCAAAACATTTGCATCAGTCCAAATAGGAACCCTGTACATTTTAAGCCTTAACTTCCCCTTCCCTATCCTTAACCCATCGTTCCATGAGTTTTCTTATTCTGATTATTTCATATCAGAGATATTATTCAATATATGTCCTTTTGTGTCTGGCTTCTTTCACTCAACATGACGTACTTAAGGTTAATCTATGTTGTTGCGTGTATCAGAACTTCATTCCTTTTTACAGACAATTAATATTCCATTGCATTTATATAATACATTTTGTTTATCCATTCATTGGTTGATGGACACTTGAGTTACTTCTATAGTTTGGCAATTGTGAATAATACCACTATTAACACAGGTGTGAAAATATCTGTTCAAATCCCTGCTGTCAATCCTTTTGGGTATATACATAGTAGTGGCTTTGCCTGATCATACACATCTATACTTCGCATTCTGAGGAACTGTCTTCCACAGTAGCCACACCGTTTTATTACACATTGCCATCAGCAATGTGTAAGTATTATTATTTCTCAGCATTCTCTCCAACATTTGCTTTTATGTTATTTTTTTTAATAGCAGCCATTTAGTGAATATGAAATGGTATCTCATTGTGGTTTTGATTTACATTTCTCTTATGGCTAATGATATTGAGCATCTTTTCATGTGCTTTACAGCCAGTTATATGTCTTCTTTGGAGAGATGTCTATTAAAGTCTTTTGCCTATTTGTTGATTTTATCATTGATTTTGCATTATAAAATTGTGAAATTCCCTTATCTGATAACATTGAGTATCACTATGGCATCCAGCCTCCCACACTCCCAGCTTACCTTCCACCTATGCCATCAAAAGTTTACTTTATTATTGCTTACTGGAATCTTACTCTTTCCCAATTCTCTAAATACATTTGGAATTCTTTTCTATTCTGTTTAATTATCTCAGACAAGGAAAGATATGCTATTGTATATTCTACTTCAGAAATTTTTAGTTCATTAATTCATTCAACAAATACTACCTAATAACTTACTATGTAGATACATTAGATATCGAGTATTACTTAAGGGATAAATATGTAGTATCCTTTCATTAGTGTTTTAAACTAATTGCAATGAAAATAGCTTTTCTAATATGATAAGCGTTTTTAGATCGAGACTCCTCCCATCCACACACAACTTCCCAGAGCCAACTTCTTTAGCACATTATCCTTATGTCCTCAGGCATTGTCACATTTCTGATTTTCACCTCTCTTTATCTTTTATTTTCTTACCCAAACTCATTAATTTCTTCTCTTATATTCAGAATTATCAACTGGTCCCTAGTTTTGGGGGGAAAATGCCATGCATTAATTTGCATTCTTTCTTTTTTTATTTTTAAGAACCAAAACAAAGCAGTTAATTGAAGAGAAATTTTGAGACCTGAACTTTGAAACAGTACCTCATGCAAGTCATGTCCTGAACTGAAATTGAGCATTCTCTTTCATTCTCACAGACTCAGCAATTTGTGTTCTTAAGTCAAATAACTCAACAGAGAGATTTGCCGGTAATTTGGTGTAACAACATAAATTAGTCCCCCAAAGGGGTGCTGATGCAAAGTACCAGAAATCTGTTGGCTTTTATAAAGGATATTTTTTGGGGTAAAAACTTGCAGTTGGACCCTAATGAGTCCAACTCAAGGTACCATATAAGTTACTTCTTCACCAAAGTCTGTTGCCATGTGTTGAAACAAGATGGCAGGCGATGACTGTGAAGGCTCAGGCTTCCTCTTTCCTCTTAAGGCTCCATGGCCCCAACTCCCTCCGATCTCAGTTGTGGGCTGGAGTTCTTGCTTATTTCTGGGTTCAGCTGCTCTGTTCTCTTTCACAAGATCAGTTGTAAACCATCAGGCAAATGGCTCATCTCTCTTCCTGCAGCAATGGTTTACACATAGAAAAAAATTGTCCAATATTTTCAAACTTTTGATACTCTTGTATTCTTCTGTAGATTACCAGATGATTTCTAGCATCCCAACATTCTTGGTCACTGCAGAGAATATGATTGCATTATCTAAGACAGGAAATGGTTATAACCCATCAGTTGAAAAAAGATTATTTACTACACTCAGAATATGGTTAAGTGGAGCCCTATTAACAACTCAGCAAATGAGAAGTCAATTCATGAAATAATTCACAGCTTTCAGTTTTCAATTAGGTTATGCATTTAATAACCTCCCTCTCAAACACTTCTACATGAGGCTAGTGATATAATTTGGTAATGAAGGAACAGGCAAGAGGGGCATTGCTGGCTCCTTTCTGTAAGTAAGATCTCTCAGGCAGGTGGTAAATGGCATCATTAAGTAGGAAAGAAACAGCTAATAGCTTCTTTAGATAAAGGAAAAGGTACTTCCTTCTTTGGGATTGATAGTTGGGGATGAACCACAGGGTTTGTGGGTCTTCTGAGTCTTGATTTTTCTTAAATATACCCATTTTATTTGTCCCATTCTTTGTGGCCAATGTCTTACCTTTTACATAAGACTTATACCAAGACTTTGAATTCAACTGATCTTGAAATTTAGAGACCTGCAGAATCAAATCCTAGAGCATCATCGTCATTTATTTAGTTCAGAAAAGAAATGAGATGTAAAATAATAGAAATTTTTAGATTCATTCTGAGCTTCAAGGCAAGAATTTAGAGAGTTGAGATTGCCATTCTTTCTCTTGAAATTATCTGAAACCTCAGAAGTTACATCTGTAGTCCTATAATTCCTCAACCCTTCATTATCTGATCCTTGTGCTTCTATCATAGAAGCTTTCTAGTTACATTAGGTAACAATTTAATTAAGCATTTCACCACTGCATACCATGGGTATCCAGATTACCATTTTGAAATATGAGGTATATTGATCACATACCCTCCTAAATTTCTCTGAGAACTTTTGGCCAACAGCTTACTCTCTTATACTATTTCCTGTCAAAGCAGCATTTTTAAAATTCGTCTTGGAGTGACTTCCTTTGGCTAATGCAAAAGAAATTTACTGGAAGGTTATGGGGAATGAACATGATTGAATGGACAGTTGAAGAACAGGCTTGAAACAGAGAAATCAGAGAAATTCAGGCAGTTTCATAAACAGGACATGTTGGTTGGCTTGTTAGTATATGCAGAAAATATTCCACAAATACAACTGTTATTTTTACAAAATGTTTGTCACAAAAGCTAATAAAGTTTCCTGGAGAACTTAGTTGGCTAACGTAAAACTATGAGGATCATTAATGATTGTAGAATAGAGAGGCATACAGTTTCTTATTTTTCCCTATAGGGATCCCTTGTGTGAGGATATTACCCAAAGAGGCAAATCAAAGAACCAGTGAATTCCAAAAAGGCCAAAGCTAAAGAGAGAGGGGGAGGGGCACAAAATGATATATGTCACCAAACCTAAATTTTTTCTTCTAAATAGAAAGTTTCTATACTAATGACTTTGTTTGTATTAGGACACTCCCAATCGCAAGTAACAGAAGCCCAACTTGAATAAGCTTAAGCCTAACAGTGGTTTGTCTAGCATAACCAATCAGTAGGAACAAAGATGGTTCTCTGGACAATTAGAATCAGGAACAAAAGCAATATCAGAATAATTCCCTTTCACTTTTCATCTTCCTATATAACTCTTTATGTTATATATAAATTACTTGTTTAAACTCCTTACATGATGGGAGGGGGATGAAGTCAAGCTCAGAACATTATACCTCTGAATCTAGGGAGAAAAAATACACTACTTCTTTAGATGGAGTTTAAAGAAAAATTTCAGGATATGAATAAGCTCCAAATGACAGGCTGTTACCTGTACCTAGATGGTCAGAATAACTGTAGTTTACCCTGCTTATCTTTATTATCTTATGATTTATTTTGGATGTATCAGAGATTGAACCCAGGACCTCATACATAGATAGCAGGCAATCAGCCACTGAGCTACATCTGCTCCCCAGTGAGAGAGTTGGTATTTTCATTTGTTTGTTTGTTTTTATTTTTAGGAGATACTGGAGACTGAAACCAGTACCTCATACGTGGAAGGCAGGCACTCAACCACTTGAGCTTCATCTGTTTCTCACTATGATTTTTAATAGTATCCTTTTTTCATTCTCAAAGGTATTTGTGGGGGCAATAAATTTTAGGAACTATGTTTGGCAACAACTCAGAGAACCAAAAGAAGGGTGGTGCTGCTCTGGGCAGCCCAGATGCTACACATTCACCAGTTCAAATGGCACAGCCCTCAAGGGACACCACCTATGGAGCCTTGGGTGCTTGGGTAAAAGAACCTTCCAGTTTCTCAAGATACCAAGTTATTCTATGTGACACTACTTCCCTAATGGAATATGTTTATATTAATGACCTAATGAAACCGGATGCACTTTCAACTTACTTTTTATGAACTCTCATGTAGCAAGTGAAGTTATAGGCTTATGCCCAAGTGTCCTATGATAATGCCTACTTTTTTATTTTTTCAGAAAAGAGAAAGATCTTGAAATCTGGTTTGGTGAGGATTATTCAGTTTACTGTTTGCTAACCTTTGTTAAAATGTGGAAAACTTAGATGAACATACATTTAATTGGTCTTTACCTACCTGATGAAAAATGTGGATGATTTCATTTCTTCTCCAAAATGCATAAAGGAGATTTACTTTCTTTTGTTTGGCCAAAATACCAGACTCCAGGGTTTTAAAATAAATAGAAATTCTCTCAACTGACAACAATTCCTTTTGTTTTCATTCTTGCTATTTTTTTTTTTGTTCTGGAGGAAATGAAAATAGAAAGGAACTCTTATTTTGATTCCAAGGAAATTGAAAGAAAGATATTGGCTTAGTGTGTGTGCGTGGAGGGGGAGGCTCAGGGAGTCAATACAGCTGCAGATTTGTCAAAACTACTGTCACTTGAGAGATAAGCAAGCCAGAAAAGTCCTGGTTAGGAACTGGCAGAGTGTTAAAAAACCAATTGTCAAAAAGGGCTTTTAATGACATGCTGAGAATTCAGAGTAATGGTTGTTTTTTTTTTTTCTTTTACCATTGGTTTGATTTTTAAATAATTGGTGAGGTAGGTATTTAACAGAATATTCTTATCAAACTACAACCCTTAGATTAAAAGGCATTTAAGTAAATACTGAATCAGAATACACAGATTGGGGCCATGTCTCATTCATTTCTGAGTGCCTGGCACATAATAGGATCTCTGTTAATAATTTTTTGAATGAAGTAATGGGGATTTAACATGTCTTGTAACTATAAACATCAGTCTATAATGTGTACCATGCTTTTACTAAGATGCGGACTAATATCTGTTTACTATCTATACCAAAAATGTATAACCATTCTTTTTAACTTATTAATAAAAACAGAATTCTTCTATGATAACTGATCTTAAATGACACTGATAAAGTTTGGGAGGATTCTAGAGTCCTTTGAGAGTCTGATAAATTTTGGAAAACTTTCCCAGAAAAAAGAAGTAATAAACAACACCACTTTTCATACAATTTCAGGTAATTCAAATATGGCCTAAAGATTCTTCACAAGACTGTGGGGTTCTAGAAATAAGAAATTGAGACAAGAAGTAAAAAATCCATGGTTTACACAAATTTTATAGGGATTAAAGAAACTATATCAAGAATCATGAGATCCACGTTCCAGCTTTGATTCTGCTTTTAACTAGCTATGTGATTAGGAACAAGTTAATTAAACTGCCTTGTCCTCAGTTTTCCATTTGTAAAGTAAAAGGCCTTGATTGGTTATGTTTTTTTTATCTAAATTAGATAATAAAAGGCTGCAGATTTTCATAAAGACTACAGTAAATCGAGAAAGTAAGATGCCACTGTTCATATTTTCATTTGTCATTTTAGCCTAAAGCAAAAATTTTCACAGGCATCTGAAGTCTGTATAGAATTCCAAATCTATTAAGCTTGCAACTTTTCCATTATATATAGCTGTACAACAGAATATTCCAACATTTCAGGCTATCACACAAAAACAACCATTTATTTTGTTTACAAATTTATAATTTGGACAGAATTGGGTGGGATCAACTTATCTCTGCTCAACATAGTATCAACTGGGGCAGCTCAACTAGACTAAATGATCCACTTCCAAGATGACTCAGTCTCATAACAAGCAATTTGATGCTAGCTTTTGAGTCCTTTCCAATTAGACCTCTCAATCAATCTGGCAGCTTGGATTTCTTTACTGTTGGGGTCTGGTATTCAGGAGCAAATATCCCAAGAGATAGGAAGTAGAAGTGCTCAATTTCTTAAGGACTGGGTCAAGAAACTGGTAAAGTATTTTTTCCACCATGTTTTATCAGTCTTGCAGTCACAGAAGCCTGGAGTTGAGAGAGATTGGCCATACCCTTCAATGGTAAAAGAATTTGAGAGCTATCATTTAAAACCACCACTGCAGTGATTACCACATTTTCTTCAATAAGATTTTATTTTATTTATTTATATAATATTATTAATATTTGGCTAAATATTTATGTTGGAGATGGAGTCCCCTGATATTAATATAAGGAGTCCACTAAAGACATACTCTTGCACTCTATTGCTACTTTGAAGGGACTAAATCCTACTTTAAAAAACTGCATTCTTATTTTACAATTTTACCTTCATTCAAAGAAAATTGGTTGATATGCTGTGCTTAACACTGGCTCTAGTAATTTAATGTCATATAATGTCATTCTCATCAACTAAATCTCATCTTATTCCAAGTAAGCCTATTAACTGACCATTTTTCTCACTTTGTCCCATACTGTGATTTCTCTTAAAATCTCTTCTGCTGAGGGTTTTGCCTCTCAGGCTATCTCTCCCCTTTATCCAAATCTATTATCCCCAGTTGGAGTATATTATGTTGTAATAAGCCTTAGCTGGCTAGTTTTCCAAAGAGCATGTAACCAAGTTAGGAAGCTTTTGAACTGTGAACTCTTTTACAATGAGTAATTGAGCTTTACACAGACTAAATTATTCTGCCCAAATCCAATAATGGAAAAAATCAGCTGAAATAGAGTTATATACTTTAAAATTACATAAAGCAAATAGTAACATCTTTCAAGACATGATAGACTTCCTGGTATATCCAAAAATGACCAGAGATTATCTATTGGCATTTATTGAGAATTGGTCAAGTGTGAACTCCTTATCTATTAAGAACTATCAATAACTATAATAATAAGTTTAGGAGAAGTAGAATGTAGAAAATAAGTTCCCTAATTATTAAAAGTTGGTATGCTTTTTCTGTAGCATATTTGGGAAGGTTATCAGAATCAAGGAAAGGCCAGGCAATGTTTTTAAAAAACTGATACTAAAAAAAAAAAAAATCTGTGCTTCCTATAGCCTATAAGATGGACATGGTATATCTTAATACTCAAACACCTTTCTACCAAGATTTTGAACTCATTAAAGGTCTGCCCTAGACAACTTTCACATTTTCATTTTATATTCTCTGAATATAATGAACATAATCATTTCAAAAGATCTGTATATTAAAGTTAGACTTGAACATTTTTATGATTTTATACTATCACCACATTTCTGTAACCAGAATAATGAAGTCAATGGCACTTTAAATTCCCACCGCACGTAATAATATCTAGGATGAAGTTTATTTTATGTCATTTATTAAGAATTCTTAGAAGAATTAAAACTTCCCATATTAATTCACAATTTTAACAAAATTGCAAACACGTTGGGCTATAGCACTTTTCTCTCAATCAAATTTGAGAAAGGTCATGAAAGTGGGAGAGAAATTGATCAGTTAAAAAAATTATAAGAAAACTTGGTGGATTTTAAAAATTCACAAGGAACCTATTAGAAAATCCAGGGCAACAAAAGTTGCTGGGTTCTATTGTCAAGGGAAATGGCAGATCCAAGTGGAAGAGTACCAGATGTCACAATGTAGCATACTCTTGGTCTTGAAAAACAAGTTTTATATTAATATTTATCTTCCCACTTCCCACACCAACATGACTAAAATATTTCTGTGCCTTTCTTTCTCCACAAAACACAAAAACAACAGGCTTGCTTCAGTTTGGGTGCAGGTTGATAACAACAGATTATCATCAAACAATAATCTCCCTCTTTGCGTATTCTGGAATAGAAGAGTTGATCTCTTTAAATAGTGAAAATCCATGGCCAATGTACCAATGAGGGATGATGTTAGGCTGGGGATTGAAAACACAAATAGGAAGTAGTCAAATCCTAATATAATATTGGAGACTTAGTGCCATCAGCCTGTCTTCCAAACCATACACACTCCCTCAGCACACCTTTAGCCACTAACTCCACATTCAATTTGACATTTAGGTTAGTGGATAAAAAGAAAATATGGACTCGCAGAGGAAAATAATGAGAAATCTGAGCCATGTCAGTGCACTCACTGTAGGTGAGATACATTGAGTTGAACAATGTTTTCTAGACAAAGAAGAATTTGTGGAACAGCCAAAAGAAGAATTTATAGTATGCACATTAAATATCTCCCAAGAGCTAAGGAAAGGTATTGGAAATCAGAATTCATAAAATATGCTATGCTGAAGATATTGCACATGAAAAATAAAATGATTGAAACAAAGAACTCATTAGATGATTTGAATAATAACATAGATAAAGCCTTAGAACAAAGAATAGTTAATTGGGGGACAAGGTAGCGAAATTCTCCAAAAGATGATTTAGGTTGTCTGTTTATTAATATGCTAAATAGTAGGAAAGGATATTAATCTCTGGAGCAACTTCCAGATTCTGGCTCTCCTATTGCCAGATGTAAAAACTTGGACATGCATTTAAGTTCTTTGTATATTAAGTATGTCATCACTAAGTAGAGTAAAGAATGATAACTTTGTCAGAGAATTTTTGTGAGGATTAATTTAGTTAATACACCTAAAACACTCAGAATAGTGTCTGGAGTTCATAAAAATGTCTTAATATTAATTGTTATCAAGTAGATTATTTGACATTTAAATACATTTACCATAAAATGGAAAGGGCTAAAATAATATGAGCTAAGCATTTGACTTAAGAATCTAGAAGTTAAGAAACACATGAACCCCAGAGAAACAGGGGGAAAAAAAAGGAAAAAGTAATGGCAAAGGAAAACCAACAATTAAATGGAGATAACCATTGCTACCAACAACAAAAATAGTGAAGAAAAACAAAACCAAAAGTTATTCTACACTGCTTTCTGAGTGGAATAGCACCTAACTAAGCAGTAGGCTGAAATACATTTTTTCCACACTTAACTGGAGATATCCAAAATCACTGGCTGGAGCATAAGTTTCAGAGTTGAAAGACTATACAAAGCTGAAGGCAGAATTAGATCTTTCCACCAGAGGTTCCTCAAAGCTGAGCATTTGTATTATTAATTTTAAATAATTTTGTTAAAGAAGTTTAAGAAAGCCAGATTCCATGGAGACTAATTACTGATATAGTTTTCAAAACTTTAGAAGCACATTCTTTAAAAGGAGCATGACAATAAAAATAATTATAAAACTAAATGGATCAACCCTTCTAATTCATCAATATAAATTTCACAAAAAATTTTCAGATCTAGTTTAAGTTATTCAGATTCATGTATATAGATTCAGTTTATATTCAGATCTGAGTTCAATCTTAAAATCAACAATACTGGAAGATGACATCAGATTTGGCAGATAGGGTTCAGCTCTCTCACAAAAACAACAGAGAAAGAGCTACCTGAGAGACTTGCTTTGGGGGTAAGCAGAAGAGGACAGTGATTCACAACTCCCAGAAGGGTGAGGGACAGAGAGATATAGAACCCAGAACAACAAATTGTGAGTAACTAAACTGCCCAACCACTAGGAAGGGCCCCTCTCCCCCACCCTTGACATATTAAGTGGGGGTAAAACCCCTGGCTCATTGCAGATGACTTACAGGGGAGGAGAAATCTTCCTCCTTGTCAGATGTTACAAAGGAAAAGAGAGGGGGAGTCAGGGGGCTTTTCTTCAGTGAATTTGGCCAGTGGAGTCTGCTTTGAATTTCAGCTCTAGCCAGACAAAAACAAAGGAAAAACCAGAGGTATACCTCCTAGGAAACGTGTGCCAATGAGCACCATCAGCAGACCCATCTGGAAATTGCATGGACAAAAACTGCAATTGGGTCTCTCTGTTCTCTAATTTCTTGTAGAAAATCTGTGCCCCATTACCAAGTCCCTGGCATGATCTTGATAACTTATACTGCAATTTTAAAGACTTAGGATAATTTGACCCAAATATTAAAAAAGTGCTGTGAAAAAATAATAACAAGCAAGAGAGAGAAATTGGCCATCAGAGTAAATTCACCAACATATTCAGACATCTAGACATCAGCAAAACTTTACAAGCTTTACTAAGAAACAGGAGGAGATGGCCCAATCAAAGGAATAAACCAAATATCTTGAAGAGATACGGGATTTAAAGCAATTAATCAATGATAATCTCACCACTCTCCTAAATCAATTTAAAGACTGAAAGATAATATGACTAAAAAGATCAGTGATATTACGATGACACTGGGTGGGCATAAAGAGCAACTTGAGAGTGTGCAAGGAAAGCAACAGACCTTATGTGAATGAAAGACACAATAAAGGAGATTGAAAAATACATTAGAGGTTTATAAGAGCATATCTAAATTTTTCAAAGACAGAATTAGTGATTCTGAAGACAGAACATCTGAACTGTAAAAGACAGGAAAAGGGAATGGAAAAAATGGAACAGGGACTCATGGAATTGAATGACAATGTGAAATGCAAAGCATCTGAATTACTGGTGTCCCAGAAGGAGAAGAAAATGGAAAGGGGGCAGAAAGAATATTTGACGAAACAATTACTGAAAACTGCACTACCCTAATGAAAGACATAAATATCAGTATCAAAGAAGGACAACACACTCCACAGGATATATCCAAATGACCTACCCTGAGACACTTACTATTCAGAATAACAAATATCAGAGATAAAGAGAAGATTCTGAAAGTTGCAAGAGAAAACCAAAGCATCACATACAAAGGAACATGGATAAGATTAAGTGCTAACCTCTCATTAGAAACCATGAAGGAGAGAAGAAAGTAGTGTGATGTTTTTAAGGTACTGAAAGGAAAAATTGCTTGCCAAGAATTCTGTATCTGAAAAAGATATCCTTTAAAAATGAAATGGGGGAGAGGATTTGGCTCAACTGATAGAACATCTGCCTACCACATGGGAGGTCCAGGGTTCAAGCCCAGGGCCTCCTGGCCTGTGTGGTGAGCTGGCCCACACACAGTGCTGATGTGTGCAAGGAGTGCTGTGTCATGCAGATGTGTTCCCCATGTAGGGGAGCCTCATGCACAAGGAGTGCACCCATAAAGAGAGCTGCCCCATGCAAAAAAAGCACAGCCTGCCTAGAAGTGATGCCACACACATGGAGGGCTGATGCAGCAAGATGATGCAACACAAAGACACAGATTCCCAACGCTGCTGACAAAAAATGCAGGGAGACACAGAAGAACATACAGCGAATGGACACAGAGAGCAGACAATGTGGGGGGGGGGCGGTGAGGGGAAAGAAATAAATAATAAATAATAAATCTTTTTTAAAAAATGAAGGGGAGTTCAAAGTCTTCACAGACAAATAAAAACTGATACAATTGGTTACCAAAAGACAAGAATTACAAGAGATACTAAAGGGAATGCTGTAGCATAAAAGGAGAAAACAAGGGTTTGGAGAAAAGTATAGAAGTGAAGATAATTAGAAAGGATAAATTAAAGGGTCAAAAGATAGGCAACAGTATGATATGACAACAGAAAGTCAAAATGGATGAAGTTAGTAATGCCTTTACAGTAATAATATTGAATGTTAATGGCTTGAACTCCCCAATCAAAAGACATAGACTGAGAAAATGGATAATAAAACATGAGCCATCTATATTTTGTCTATAAGAGAATGACTTCAGGTATAAGGACACAACCATGTTAAAAGTGAAAGGCTGGGAAAAGATATTCCATGCTAATAGTAACCAAATAAAGAGCTGGAGTTGTGATACTAATATAGGACAAAATAGATTTTAAATAGAAAACTGTTATAAGGGATGAAGAAGGTCATTATGTATGAATAAAAAGGGGCAATTCAGCAAGAAGAAATAACATACTAAATATTCATGTTCCTAACCCCAGTG
The DNA here is from genome assembly GCF_030445035.2 of Dasypus novemcinctus. Lineage (NCBI taxonomy): Eukaryota > Metazoa > Chordata > Mammalia > Cingulata > Dasypodidae > Dasypus > Dasypus novemcinctus. The sequence continues at coordinate 66,436,782 of NC_080683.1, read as the reverse complement.
CCCCATGATACATGAGGCACATAATGACAAAGCTGAAGGGAGAAATAAATGTCACTACAATAATAATTGGATACTTCAATACATGACTCTCAGTTTTGGACAGAACATCTGGACAAAGGATAAATAAAGAAAGAGAGAGCTTGAATAATATGATAAATAAACTAGGATTAAGAGATAGCTAAAGAGCATTATACACCCAAAAAGCAAATTATACATCATTTTCAAGTGCCCATGGATACTTCTCCAAAACAGATTACATGTTGAGTCACAAGGCAAGTCTCAATAAATTTAAAAAGATTGAAGTTATGTTACACACTTTCTCTGATCAAAATGGAATAAAGCTAGAAGCCAACAATGGATGGAAATAGGAAAAAAATCATAAATATATGGAGATTAAACAACACACTCTTAAATATCAGTGGGTAGAAGAAATTGCAATTGCAAGAGAATTCAGCAAATATCTTGAGATGAATGAAAATGAGAACACAACACATTAAAACCTATGAGACACTGCAAAGGCAGTGCAGAGAGGGAAATACATAGCCCTCAATGCTTACACTAAAGTAGAAGAAGAAAAAGCTAAAACTTAAGCTCACCTGGAAGAAGTAGAAAAGTAATAGCAGACTAATCCCAAACCAAGTCAAAGGAAAGAAATAGGAAAGTTCAAAGCAGAAATAAATGAAATCAAGAACAAAGAGAGAGAGAGAGAGAGAAAATAAACAAAACCAAGATCAATAAAATTGGCAAACCCTTACCTGGACTGACAAAGAAAAAAGACGACACAAATAAATAAAATCAGAAATGAGAGGAGGGACATTAGCACTGACCTCACAGAAATAAGAGATATCATAAGAGGATACTATGATCAACTGTATGACAAAAAAAAACTAGAAACTATAGACAATATGGACAAATTCCTACAAAAAACAAAAACAACCTATACTGACCCTAGAAGAAATAGAAGACCTCAATAAATCAATTACAAGTGAAGAGATTGAAACAGTCATCAAAAATCTCCCATAGATGGTAAGTCCAGGACTAGATGGTTTCACAGGTGAATTCTACTAATTATTCAAAGAGAATGTAAGACCAATCTTGCTCAAGCTCTTTCAAAAAATCAAACAGAAAAGTATGCTATCAAACTCATTATATTAAGCCTATGTCATCCTAATACCAAAGCCAGATAAAGATGCTACAAAGGAAATTACCAGCCAATATCCGTAATGAATATAGATACAAAAATCCTCAACAAAATACTTGCAAACAGAATCCAAAGCACATTAAGAGAATTAAACACCACAATCAAGTGGATTTCATCGCAGGTATACAAGGGTGATTCAACACAAGAAAATAAATTAGTGTAATAAACCACATTGATAAATTGAAGAAGAAAAATCATATGATCCTCTTGATTGACAAAAATAACATCCTTCCTTGATAAAAAATACTACAAAAGATAGGAATAGAAAGCTTTCCTAATATGGTAATGTGCACATATGAAAAACTTATAGCTAGCATTGTACTGAAAGCTTTCCTGCTGAGATCAGGAACAATACAAAGATACCCACTGTCACCAATATTATTCAATATTGTGCTAGAAGTTTTAGCTAGAGCAATTAAGTTAGACAAAGTAAGAAAAGGCACCCACTTAGGAAAGGAAGAAGTAAAACTTTCACTATTTGCTGATGACAGGATCCTATATCCAGAAATTCTGAAAAATCCACAACAAATTTAATGGAATTAATAGAAAAGTTCAGCAAAATGGCAAGATAAAAGATTACTATGCAAAAATTAATAGCATTTCTATACACTACTGATGTGCATTCTAAGGAGGAAAAAAATTTCCATTCATAAGAGCAACTAAAAGAATCAAATGTTTAGGAATAAACTTAATCAAGGACATAAAGAATCTGTGTTCAAAAAACTACAAAACTTTGCTAATAGAAACTGAAGAAGACAACTAAATAGAAGGACATTTCCCATGTTTATGGATTAGAAGACCGAATATTGTTAAGATGTCAGTTCTACCCAAACTAAATTTACAGATTCAATGTAATCCCAATAAAAATCCCAACAGACTTTTTGCAGAAATCAAAAAGCCAATAATCAAATTTATTTGGAAGGGTAAGTGGCCCTTATTAGTCAAAAAATGTGTTAAAAAAAGAACAGAGTTGGAGGACACTCACTTCCTGACTTTACAGCATATTACTTAGCTACAGTGGTAAAAAAAAAAAACACAAAAAACAAAAACAAAACAAAAATAGCATGGTACTGGCATAAGGACAGACACATTGGCCAATGGAACCAAATTGAGAACTCAGAAATTGACCCTCACATCTACAGTCAAGTGATTTTTGACAAGGCTGTTAAGCCTACCCAGCTGGGTCAGAACAGTCTATTCAAAAAATGATGCTGGAAGAACTGAATACCCATATCCAAGAGAAAGAATGAAGACACCTATCTCACACCTTATACAAAAATTAATTCAAAATGGATCAAGGATCTAAATATAAAAACAAGCAACATGAAACTCCTAGAAGTAAATATAAGAAAACATCTTTAAGATCTTGTGGTAGGTGGTAGTTTCTTAAACCTCACACCCAAAGCACAAGCAACAAAAGGATAAATGGAGCCTCCTCCAAATTAAATACTTTTGTACCTTAAAGGACCTTGTCAAGAGGGTGAAAAGGCATCTGACTCAATGGGAGAAAATATTTGGCAATCACATATCTGATAAGACTTTAATATCCATGACATACAAGGAGAATCATAGAACTCAACAATAAAAAGACAAACTATCTGATTAAAAAATGGGCAAAGGACTTGAAAGACAACTGTCCAAAGAAGAAATAAAAATGGCAAGGAACACTTGAAAAAATTTTCAACATCACTAGCAATTAAGGAAATGCAAATTCAAAACTACAATTCGATATCATTTCACAGCTATTGGACTGGCATTTATTAAAAAGTCAGAAAGCTAAATGTTGAAGAGGATGGAGGGAGATAGGAAGCTTATTCATTGTGGGTGGGAATATAGAATGATAGAGACACTTTGAAAGCCTGTTTTGCAGTTCTTTAGGAAGTTGAACATAGACTTATTGTGAGACCTGGCAATACCATTGCTATGTATAAACCAGAGTATGGAGAGCAGTGACATGAATAGACATCTGCACACTGATGTTCATAGCAGCATTGTGCATGATACCCAAATGCTGGAAACAACCCAGGTGTCCATCAACTGATGAATGGATAAACAAATTGTGGCGTATTCACACGAAGGAATATTATGCAGTGGTAAGAAGAAATGAAGTCGTGAAGCATAAGACAACATGGATGATCCTGGAGGATATTTTGTTGAGTGAAGCAGGCCAGACATAAAAGGACAAATACTGTATGATTTCCCTATTATGAACTAAATATATTATAAATATAATATGTGAAATATGAATATGAATAAAAAAAGATCATTTATCTTTGATGCTGAAGAAATGTAAGTTAATACTACAAAATGTTAATATCAGACAAAAAAAAGACATTATACAAAGTGAAGACCTGACCTGACACAGGTACTATTTTTTGTAATGTTCCATTTATATAAAATGTAAATACAAATCAATTTATAAAGATGAAATTACATTAGTGGTTATGTAGGGCTGGAAGAAGTTTTAAGGTATGTGAAGTCTTCCTTTTTGGAGTAATGAAGTCATTCTAAAATTTCAGAGATCATGAATATACAATGTTGTGATTATACTAAAAGCCATTGATTATACATTTTGGATAGATCATATTGTATGTGAATATATCTCAATAAACTGCTTAAAAAAACAAGTAAATAATTGTGTAAGAATAGCCAGAAATAGCAGCTATATACAATAGGGCAAACAGAAAGATTGAGAGGTAAGGAATTTTCATGTTTGTCTGTTGTTTATTATTATTATTATTGAAATAATGAAAATGCTTTAATAATGATTGAAGTGATGAATGCACAACTATGTGATTATACCAAATAATGGATTGTACACTTTGGACAAGTTGTATGCTTTATTAATGTGTATTAATAAAATTGATTAGTTTTAAAATATTTAAAAATTTTTAAAAGAATGTATTAAAATATCAACAATTCTGCTTTTAGTATCATAAGTTTAGAGAACTGTTGAGAAATATTTAATAGGTCAGTCCTCCATTGTATAGATGAGGAAACTGAGGCCTAGGAAACTAGTTAATGAATCAGGTTTCTAGACTCAGAATTCATTGATGTTGCCCTATGTTTTTAAAATTTATACTGTATCTGACATCTCCATAGTTCAAACTGACCTCAAAATTATTATTTTGCATATCATAACTCTATTCTTCTTGCTTATTAGTAGAGGTATATTAAAGCACAAAAAAATGAATTTTGGGAGAATGTTTTAAGTTCTTTTATTTTTTCTTAGTTAAGGGCAAATGCTGCCTATAGAAAATGTAACTACTGAGAAACTGAATAAAACTCATGAATTGCAGAATTTTCCCAACAAATATTCAGATACCATTTGTCATTTGTTTATTTTATAAACTCTGCCAATTTTCCAAAGTTCAGAGTTCAAATGACATGTAGTTCAGACAAACATGCAGATTTTTATGAAAAGAATGTGCAAGTTGTATTCAGCCATAAACTTCACCTATATCCACTGCTGCATATATATTTAGGCTATTTTTTGGTATACATTTGTGACTGTTTACAAAATGTCAAGTGTTGTAATAGGGAAAGCGACAAGAGCTATGGGTGAATAGGGAACCCATGAGTCCTTTCATTCTGGTTCAACATCTTTAAAGATATAAATCAACACAAATCACAAAAGCATGATTCATGAGCTATTTAGCCCAGATTCTGAATTCCAACTAGAATAAAATAAACTTGTCACAACATTTAATGATATTGTCAGTATATATTTCCAAGGTTTGCAAGAAAATCAAAGAAGCAAAAATTCTCTTCTTTTGTTAAACTTATACCAGATATTTTTCCTAAATTACTGTCTGCTAATTATTCAGGAGCTAATAAAGGTGTATTGATTTTTGGCCATAAGTGAGAGCTTTCGTGATAGTCCCTGGAAATAGTAAGATGGAAGGTAATATGAAATGTGTTAGGGGGTGTGGTAGATCAGTTTATATAACCCAAACTAGACAGGTTCTTAATCTTAATCCATATTCTATGCGTGTGATCCCATTGTAAATAAGAATGCTCAAAGTTTTTTTTTTTTTTAGTTAAAGTGTGGCCCTACTGACCTACTGAATGAGGCTGTGTCTTAATCTGGATTACTGGAGACTTTATAAATTTTATTATATGTTGTAGCAGCTTGATATGGTTATGAATTCCAAAAATAGATATTGGATTATGTTTGTAATCTAATCTGTACCTGAGCATGATTGATTTATGATTAGGACTCACATCTAAAAGCCATGGCAAAGAACAGATTTGAGGGTTTCTGATGTTGGAGTTTTGATGTTGGAGTTTGATGCTGATGCCTTAAGCTGGAGCCCTGGGAAGTAAGCTCACAGAGGAAAGAGAAACCAGCCCCAGGAAGAAAGGAACCCTAAAACCTTGCAGGAAGCCTAAAACCTTGCAGCCTTCGGCAGTTATCTTGCTCCAAATAGACTTTGGTGAGGGAAGTAATTCATGCTTTATGGTCTGGTATCTGTAAGCTCCTACCCTAAATAAATACCCTTTATAAATCCAACCAAATTCTGGTGTTTTGCATCTGTGCCCCTTTGGCTGACTAATACATATATATTATAAAGAGAATCAGGAAGTCATAGAGGAGAGAAAGAAGAGGACAGTGCCATGTGATGAGAGGCAGAAATATAAGCCAAGGAACCCCAAAGATTGTTGGCAGCCAGCACCAGAATGCTACAGATTTCCTGGAGAAAACAAACCTTGCCCATACCTTGATTTTAGACTTAAAACTGTGAGCCAATGAATTCCCATTGACATAGCCTGGCAAACTAACAGGTGGTATAAAAAATGAATCCAGTTTGAACAATCTTTGATCATTCTATTAGTCATTTGTGCCAACATTGTGAGACTGATCAGTCATTTGACAGCACTGACAACCAGTACTGATGCAGTATCTTGTAGCCCAGAGGCTGTAGGTGACCCACCTATCTTTTGCTAGTTGCTGCTTCCAAGTCCTACGAAGAAGTGATAATGTCTTCAATCCCTGACTTCAGTATCTGGGATATTTTTTTCAGTTCAAATGACATTTCTCAAGCAAATAGCTTTGTTTGTTTGTTTTTTTTCTTCTACCTTATTTGCTTCTTTTACCACTAGCATCTACTTCTATCAGCAACAACATCATACATTTGAGCCTTCACTATATGCCAGGAACTCTAATATGCTATACGGATAAAAGAGATGAAAAGGTTTTAGTCCTGGCCTTTGGGTGGCTAATGGTAAGTGCTTCCATTGCTTTGACAATAAATGGGTTATTCCGCATACACCAAACACAACATGAGGCATCCTTATACTAAATATATATATATATATATATATTTATCTGATATTCAAATTTAGTTGTTGCTGTGTATTTTATTTCTTAAATATGGCAATCCTAGCTGTGAGTTATCATGGGAGTGAGGAACTAGAATTCTGGTTTCTTTGAAAAATAACTTCAGTGTGAGGAATACTTGAGTCCTGGAAAGGGACATGCGGCTCCATATTTTCTGTATATCAAATCTATCTTAAGAACTATGCTTATCTATCTTCTCTCTCTTCTAAAATTCCCTTCCCTATTTGTCAAAATAACAGTGAGACTCAGTCTGCACAGTCCATTTTCAATAAGTCCACAGCAGAGGAGAATGCATAAGACAAAAGCAAAGACTTAAAACCAAAGAAAACAAGGCAGATTAGAGCCTTCTTAATTAGAGCTTCTTTAACTCACTCAAACTTACTCTTAGATTATTACCATTTCTATCTAAGAGAGTAAAGTGAAAGAGATCTCATAAAATGGGACTTTGGTGAGTAAGCATGTAAAAATTTGTGGAAATATATCAAAAGAATAAAATAGCAAGATACTTGTGCTCTACCTGATGTCAGAAATATTCTTAACTTTCTTGTAGAAAAGCTTCACTCTTCTTAGGCCAAAACCCAAAGCATGAAAGCTCATGGAAAATAAATGTCTTTTTATGTCCTTTTCAACCTTTAGAGTGCTAAGCTTGATATAATTAAAGAAAAGTAGCAAGGTTTTAGAAATGAAATTCCCATTGAAAGTATAATGACAGAGAATCTGCTTTGATTAAGGTACTATTTATGAAAGGCAGAAATGTAAACTTCTTAAAGTTTTATTGACAGATGAATTATAGGTACAAATTCTTAATGGGATTTCCAAAATGCATTGATTGTTTAAGCTGTCTGATTCCATGGGGAATTTCCATGTTTAAGATATAATGTCAAGTAGAATAGTTAAGTATTAAGAACAATGTCTTTAAAGGAGGACAAACAGTTGTGAATCCTGCTGACCTCTCAGACTGATTAGCTATATGTAAATTTATGAATCCCAAGATTCTTATTTTTGACATGGACATGGACATACACTCCACATAGTGATATTATGAGAAATACGATGCTAAGTGTCTAAAACTCATCGTATATTCATCTCTGAATGAACAGTAGCTATTATAATTATGCTATCATCATCAATATTACAGAAAGGTAGTTTGGTACAGTCAGTACAAAGATTTTCATTGTGATATTTTTAATTTTCTTCTTTTTTCAGTTTTGTCTATGATTAATTTCTCATGTTGGTAATGACAATGACATATTGTTCATTTTCATAGTGAATGGCAGGGAAAATAGAACATATCATTTCCAACAGCATCTGTCCTGGTTTTCTATACTTTGCATAAAGAAATGTTAACAGCAAAAAATATGAAATATTATCATTTTCTCAAATCATTGTTTACTAACTTAAGCAACTGATGTGTTAATAATAAAAATTACTAAAAAATGATTATAAGAAATTGATTTTTAAAAACTGCAAAGATATTTTGACTGGTAAGCTTTTCATCATTTTTTTCCTGTACCATACAGGAAAATGTAAATATCAGCTGTAAATATCAGAACTGACAAACAGGAAGTCCTCAATAAATTTTAGTAGCTATCTTCCTCCTCATCCTTCAACTTCTAGTCGACATTATCATTATTATCAATATTCTTGTTTCTTCTTATAGTCTCACACAAGCTGTTCCCCCTACTAGCAAGAATATTGCCTCAACTTCTTTCAATGGTTTAATACCTTTCTTTTCTTCTTTTTTCAGAGCTCAGCAAAATGCTACTCTCTCTCACCTCTCCCGTTCTCATAGCACTCTATCTAGGTCTAACAATTGTAATTAAATCATAGTTAATTAGTTTCTTGTCTCTCTCCCAGGATTGTAAGCTCATAAAGGCAGTAATCTTTTTTCTACTTTACTCAGCCTTGTATATTCAGTGGATAGCACAGTTGTGGGAAATTAGTAGTAAGAATTAATACAAACTAAATCTATGTATAAAATATAACTATTAACTATTCTATGTCTGAATTAACGAATTATTTATATTCATTCTGAAAAATGTATCTAGTTAATATCCACTAAATATGGTACTTACACTTGGATTATGATTTGACAAAAAAATTTTATTGGCATCACTATTATGGAGACTATGAAACTGTCCCAAAAGCAGTATCTTTAAAAGAAAGGAAGGGAATTGGGAATGACTAGAGTTGAGGAGCTGAGAAGAGACCTGTCAGATATACCAAAAATTATGGTACTCTGGGGGCTAATGGCTTTTATTTGACAGTTGTGCTTTGTTTCACTTTAATTGGATATACAATTTTCTTTGTGTTTTGCAGTTGACAACTCTTCAAGGGCAAATACTGATTCCCATGGGAAGGGCAAATAGGATTGCTAGATCAACTAAAAACAATTTAGCACTCAGCAAAAAAAGAAGTAAGAACCCAAGTTTGAAGCATCCCATATAGAAAATGTCACTGCAACATCCAGATATTAAAGAAGCAGAATACCCTTAAACATCTCAATTAGAGAATCAAGGTTAACTGAATTATTTCCTTTGAAGCACTGCCAAATATTTGATATAAACTTAAATTTGCAGCAACAAGTTTCAAGACATCAATTAGAAGAGAAACTTTCTTTCAGATAAATAATACAGAAAGCAGTTTGCTCTAGTGTTTTTCTCATGAACTCATTCTGTTTAACTGATCTGAGGATATGTCTGTTTAAAGACAGACCTGACCATTACTCAAGGTATATCAGTTTATTTTACTTGCTGTGATCCAAAGAGAATTACACACACACACATACACTCAGCAAATTCATCAACTTTATTTGGTATCAGACCAGTTAAATCACTCTTTTAAAAGATTCTTCTTAAATGCCTGCAATTCTGCTCAGTTTCTTAAATCTCTTCTGTTGCTAAGAACTGCATGAAATGGTTCTGAAAGTTCTAGCTTGGGTGAGTAGATGAATAGTGATTAAGAAGGAAAAGATACAGTAGGAACTGGTTGGGAGAGGGATGTAATGGACTGCACTTTAAATACAAGTTCTGTATTTGAGAGGTTGTCAGAGAAAGCATAGAGGAGATGCTGAGCATGTGACAGTATATTATGATGAATGAACATTATGTATTATTTTAAATATCAGGAGATTTATGATATCTTTATGTTCTGTTGAACAGTTGAAACAAGGGACTAAGAATGTACTCTTCACAATCTGCCCTCAATAAATAACATTTTCAAATTGACTCTCAATTGGTTGCATGCTGATTTTTTTTTCCTGTGAGAATAAAAAGGAAGATTTTTAACTAAAACTACCTAAATTTCTCTAAAACATGCCACCTTATATAGACCCATAATCCAGTAAACAATTTACTTTTTCTCCTTGGACAGAAAGCAATAATTGAATAAATATTTGTTAAATTTATTTCAATGTATATTAAGTGATTACATAAATGTTCAAACTGAGGAGAGAACAAATTGGGCAGAATAAGACAGGAGAGTATAAGAGATGTTGTGCTGGATGATAGCTCTGGAAGCCAGGCATGGATAGAGTGATAGAACCATCTATGTACTCAAGGAATGCTGCTCCCGTCATGTCCTGGGGCATCTGGTAGTCACAGAAGAGGTACAAGTCAGGCAAGAAATCCCAGCCACATGGTCCTCCCCCACCTGGCCTTGCAAAGAAGCTGGCCAGAACTTGGTTTCCTCAAACCAAGTGTCTTAGCTCTCAGCTTTAGATAAAGTATCACAGAAAGTAAATTGCTGTGGGATGTATGATATTATTTATTCATTAAGGCAGGTACTTGGCATTTTACGATTATAGTTTGAGGCCCTGCATATATTTTAAATTGTACTCTTTTTTTTCAAATATTTCAGTCTTTTTCATTACCTTAATCTTTAAAATATTTAAATGTTAATTTAATTACCTTAACCTAGCTATCAAATTAAAACTCAACAAAAAGTACAGCTTATCTACAAAGAGAGCAAGGGTCATTTTTGTTATTTTAAGCAGTTCTGCCTCAGTGAATTTTTTTATTAAAAATTGGACAGGCTCTCTTCATGTGAGATTTCTGCATACTTTTCCCTTTGACAGACCCCTTGTTTCTTGTCCTGGGATGCTAACAGATGCTAATGCTGGCCTCTTAAGAACAATGCTGCTTTCTACAGATGATAATATTGATATGCAGGTGGCAGAATATTACCCTTTCTATAATGTTCTTCCTGGTGGATCATTTCCAGAGATAAAGACCAGAAATGTTTGCCAAATGCTTGGACATACCTATGTCTATTTTTAAAAATTGGCTGCAATATTTAGTTTCTGCTCTTGCACTCCTAGTTAGCATAAGCAACAAGAACTTTTTTCCTTAACTTTTCAGAAGACTAGCTCTTCCTTTCCAAGACAAAGTCTGGGTACCATAGCACATGCATTTATTACATACAAGTCATATTAAAAAGATTTAGCAAAGTCTAGGTTTGGTAGAGAGAGTTGTAATTGGGTCAGAATGCTACTGACCCAAACCCTGATTGATGCTGGCCACTGAGCCAAAATTATTTCAATTATCCTCTAAATTTAACTGCTGGTTTAAAAAAATGCATTTTTTTTTTTCTGTGAGATGTAAGAAAAAGCAATTACTGGGATGGAATTCAGTATGTGTGGTGACCAAAACAAAACAAAGCAACAACCAAAATAAACTTCTTGAGGCTTCAAAAGCATAGGAGAAAGAAATAAGCAGAACTTTTTTTTCTGTTGTGAAATCCCAATTATCATGCAAAAGCTAAGCAATTTTCACAGAGAACTATTTCTATTCTAAGCACAGCAAAATTCCACCACCATCCACTTGTTCCTTTCTTCTACAACATTATGAAGAGAAAAAAACATTTGGAAACATCATCATTATTACTATTATTAATTATAAGTACATTTGGATTTCTTTCAAAAACTTTAGTGCTGTGTTGAAGCAAATAGCTTTCAAGTATTATTAAGCATACATATATATTTTTTATTATGGGCCTTAACATACCTTGGACTAGCACACATTAGCAAATAGCATTCTTGAATCTTTCTTTAGTTTCTTTATATAACATTGCCCACCATGCTAAAGCCATAAACATTTGACTACAGCAAATACAATTAGAATGTGTCTGACAACAGACTTTTTGGTAAGATATAGATAAGTATGGATCTCATGGCTTCCATGTTTAGACAACACCCCTGAAAACAAATTATTTCATGAAAACCTTTTATGTGTATTGTATTACAGAGAGGTGTAATTTCTATTATGTTGACAGTTATCTTTATGTTATTCATTCTCCTGATGATTTCATTATCATTATCCTGGTCATTTTTCCATAGATTTCATTTATTTATGAGAAAAAAGCAGAAAATTAAGTGTAGGCTATCCAGGGGTACCACAATGTCCACAAATACACTAACTCTAGTGAATTATTCTGCCAGTACAGGCAAGGATATATTTATAACATCTACAATCCAATTGCATTTGTTTCCTGTTCCTTCTGTAGTAAATTATCACAAATTTAGTGATTTAAACTAATACATATGTTATCTTACAGCTAGTTAGGTCAGAAGTCTGAAATGTGTCTCAGAAGGCTAAAATCAAGGTGTTGGCAGGGCTGTGTCCATTTCTGTAGTGGAAATCTGTTTTTGCCTTTGCCAACTTCTAGAAGTTGTCTTGGCTCATGATCACTTTCAGTCTTCAAAGCCAACAGTAGCCAGGTGAGACTTTTTCATATTGCATCACTCTAACACTGTCTCTTTAGTCTGCCTCTTCCTTCTCAGAGGGACCTTTACGATTCCATTGGGCATACCTGAATAATCAAGGCTTATCTCCCTATCATAAGGTCACCTAATTAGTAACCTTATGTCCATCTGCAACTTTAATTCCCCTTTGCCCTGTAACATAATTTATTATTATGTTATTATCAGAGATAATAGGAATTAGGATCTGGGCATCTTTCAGGGGCCATTATTTTGCCCACTGCAACACTCTAAGGTATTGGGTTCATTTGTTTGTTTGTTTTACAATCACAGCTGCAGTAGAATATTATGGGGTTCCCACACTAAGCAGTCCCTATATCACATAATGTCACCCATTTCCATTGGTAAGAGCTGAATGGACCATGGGTAAGTATGTAATTTAAGAAAGATCTCATTTACAGGTGAGCCAATAATTTATGATATCTAAAAATTAGTACCACACATAAGCTTGTCATGTAAATTTTCTGTTTTGGGAATTTGAACTTAGAGACACAGATGGAAGATATAAGTTATCTGGGGAATCTGTAGCTAAGGCTTTGCAGGCTTGCAAGCAGGATGAGGGCAGCACTTTAAAAAGTATGCTTAATATAATTATGCTAAGGAAGCTGGGAGAAAGAGAAGAGAGTGATTAGGAAATGGAAGGATGCACCAAAAAAGGTCTAGGTGACCTTAAGAGATAGAAGGTAAGATTGACTTAGTTCCATTTCCCAGTGTCAGGTCCCTTAATTGCTGAACATTTTTTTTATTGCAGGCTGTATTATTTTGCAATATACAATATACAGTACAATATATCATAAATGGGTTGGCTTTTTAAAAATAAAGTTTACTTTATTTATTTATTTTTAAAGATTTAATTTTTTTATTTCTCCCCCCTCTCTCCATTGTCTGCTCTCTGTGTCCATTTGCTGTGTGTTCTTCTGTGCCTGCTTGTATTCTCATTAGGCGGCTCTGGGAACCAATCCTGGGACGTTCTGGGGTGAGAGAGAGGTGATCATTCTCTTGTGCTACCTCAGCAACCTGGTCTTCTGCATCTCTTATTATCGCTCCTCTATGTCTCTTTTTGTTGCATCATCTTGCTGCACCAGCTCTTTGTGAGGGCCAGCACTCCTGCAAGGGGCAGCACTCCACATGGGCCAGTGCTCCGCATGGGCCAGCACTCCATGTGGACCAGCTTGCCTTCATCAGGAGGCCCTGGGCATTGAACCCTGTCCTCCTATATGGTAGACAGGAGCCCAATTGTTTGAGCTACATCTGCTTCCCAGGTTGGCTTTTATAATAAGAATTTATTCCAGTTCAGAAGTTGTGAAAATATCCAAATCAATGAATTGTCAGAGATGCTGTTTTATCAGATTGAAGCTGAGTGCGATTAGGCACATGGTGGCATCAGATAAAGATGATTTCTCTTGAGCAATCAAGCACATAGCATCTATAATAATGGTCTACTCATCTCTCCCCTCTCCTCCCAGCCTGTCTTTTTCAGCTTCAGGCAGTCCCATGGACCTAATCTTTTGGGAACCTGGTTGTTTCAACTTTAGCTGTTCCCCTGATTCCAGTTTCTGGGTTCTCTCTCAGCCTGACATAGTTTCTCTGGCTTTCTGAGGCTGTAGGTAATCCTAGAGTCCTCTATCACATGGCACTGTGAAAATAGTTGGCCTCTTTCTCTGTGTTTATCTCTGCTTTCAGTCCTCAGTTTATGAAAGACTCCAGTTATAAGATTAGAACCCACCCTGGGCTCCAAAATCTAATCAAAGGCCCTTAACTAAGTTGAAATAGCCAAAAGCGATCTAATTGAATAGTCCCTTAACTGAATCTAACCCAAAGTCCCTACATACAATAGACTTACACATATAGGAATGGGTTAGTTTAAGAACTTAATTTTCTAGGGTCCTCAAAAGACTCAAATCAGTACATATGCCTTTGGATCCCAGGTGATCTCTGTACATATTTGCCCAAAATTTTAATTTATCTGGACTAATTTTACTGGATCTCTGTTTCTTACTTTGAAAAAGTATAAAATACAGTATCAGTCAATTTGAAGACTCATAAATAATACATACTTTGTCTGGAATAATTCATGCCACTGAAAACCTCTTGTCATGTGGCAACAATTGTCAGAGAATTATGGAAATGAGACCTCAGAAAGGGCCTCTATGATTACAGGTTTGTTATTAGCTGGTTTAGGTTCCCCCAGAAGCAGACTAGGGATCTGAATGCATATAGAATATAAGATAGGAGGAACTCCATTCATAATGGAGTCGGAAATGTGAGAGAAGAATGTGAAGATAGTTGATGAGTGGTGCATTAGCAAGTCAACTGTTAGAACTAGTGGCAGGACCTTCATCCCACCATGTAAGAAACAATATAAAAGATATGCCTAATTGTTAAAGGAGCAGGGATAATTATCCACCATCTTCCATCAGTTATTGTTTGAAGGCTGCTTTTGTTAATTAACAGAAAAATATTCTAACTGGGCTTATAAAATCTATGTAATCTAGCTTTTTTTTCAGTGTTAAATTCCTTTTTGTTTTGTCTATTAGGGCCAAATCAATCTTATTCTATCCCCTGGAACAAATGACCTCTTTCCTCCATCAGTTTCATGCTGTTCCCTTTTCTGGGAGTTGTTGTCATTCTCCTCTTCCCTAGTTAATGCCTGTGATCTTCTTTGACAAATCAGTTTGGTCATTGCTACTTGGAAAGCTTTTCTTTATTTCTTTGTTGATATCAGATCACTCTTGTGTGTGTTTATGGGCCTACAGCAATATAAATAACAACATCATGTGTTTCTCACTTGTGGCACTGAACACAATGGCAATGTTACATGTATTTGGATATTTGATTTGAATGATGACTTTTCCTTCCCACTAGACTATAAATATCAAAAAGGTACGAATTCCATATACTGTATTTTCCACTGCATCTCTGCCACTTAAAATAAAAAGGAATTAACAGAAGGAGGGGTAAGAAAGCAGCAGAGTAAGGGACTCCAGCAGTCAGCTCATCCAACAGTGTACTTATTAATCAACCAGAACTATCTAAATCACTTGTTTTGGGGGCCCAGGAGAACAGAAGAGCATACTGCAACATCCTTGGAAGAACAAAAGGAGATTTCCAATTTGCAATAAATATTCATGAGTAGAGCACTCCATGCCATGGAGGCTGGTGCCCATCCCGTGCTGGTGGCACAAGGAGCTATTATCAGGCTGGAGTTGGAAGTTCCACATCCCAAAAATGGGAAAGGAAGAGGTGGTTGGGCACTGAATTAAGCTACTGATTAGTAAATTTGGCTACTTCAAGTCCATTCCTAAGAATACCTAAAGTTTGAAACTGTTCAAGTCAGAAAGAGATCTGTAGCCTCCAGCATGGGGAAGTGGGCTGATTGAAAATCACAGTGCAATAGGGACTGGCTTCTTTCCACCCAGGTACGACTGCAGTCCTAGCCTAAATTCCAGACCAACCTCTTCAGAAACTGTAGCTGTTTTCAGTTGCAAAGACTAGATTGTTGTTCACCTGTGGCTCCATCCTTTCCCCACCAATAGGATAGGAGGGGTCAGTATTCCCCAACCTCTCTGGGCAACTGCAGGTACTTTCAGCCCATGAAGACTGGATTCTGGCTCTCTCCCCACCCCCAACAGAACAAGAGGGTGTATGATGTTTCCTCAACTTCTCCAGGAAACTGTAGCCACTTTCGGACCACATGAACTAGACTGTTGGACATATCTCTGGCTTCGCCATTGCTCCTGACAGGGCAAGAGGAGGAGCAGTACTCTTACCCTCTCTGGGCAACTATAGTTGCTTTTAGCCTACACAGAATAGATTTTTGGGCACACCTGAGGCTCCATCCCAGCTCCTGGCAGGGAAGGAGGAGAGCTGGTGCTTCATCAGTCTACCTGGGCAACTGTAGTCAGTTTTGATCTGCATGGTTTAGTTGACTTCTCACAGCTGCTGCTCTATCCACACCCCAGGCAGGGAAGAAAGGGATATATAGCTTCATCAGTCTCTCCAGACAACTACTGAGGGTTTTGGCCTGCAGTTTGGATTACTGTACATAGTTACAGCTCTAACCTTACCACCAGCAGGGAGAAAAGCAGGAGAAGTTTCATTTGTTCCTGGGCTGATGTGAGCAGTTCCAACCTCTATAGCTTACAAGTACCAACTGCATCCTTGGATCTTACTTTGCAACCACAACAGAGAAAGGGCAAGAAACCTTTGAAAAATAGCTGAAAAATTCAGATTGGCTAAACATGAGCCACTATAAAGTTCCAAATTAAGTTGATTTAAATATCAAAGAAGGGTTGCCACACAAAGCCAATCAAATAGAAATTCCTAGACTAAAGAGAGAAACTGAACTCAGAATAAATATGTCTGATAAATCAGATGCCAGGACACTAACAACAACAACAAAATGGCCCGGACAAAGGAATGATCTCAGCCTCCAGAAGATGTAAATGAGTTGAGACAACTAATCATAGATATTCAAGCAAATTTCCTCAATAAATTTAGTAAGATAGCTAGAGATCAAAGACATTGAGAAGACAGTGTGTGAGCACAAAGAATTTTAAAGCATACATAGAGAAATATCAGATCTTATAGGAGTGAAAGTCACAATAAATAAAATTAAAAACATATTGAAGGCATATAACAGAAGATTTGAGGAGGCAGAAGAAAGGATCAGTGATCTTGAAGGCAAAGCCTCTGAAAGCCAATAAAAAAGAACAGGCACAGAAAAGAATAGAAAAAATTTAGCAGGGACTCAGGGAAATAAATGTTAGCAAGAGATATGCACCTGTGTATGTTATTGGTGTCCTAGAAGGAAAAGAGAAGAAAAAAGGGACTGAAGGAACATTTGAGGAAATAATGTAGAAAATTTCCCAACCCTACTGAAAGACATAGATATTCATGTCCAAGAAACACAACATACTCCCATGTGAATAAATCTGAATTAGACCTACTCTAAGGCATATATTAATCAGGATGTCAAATATCAAAGATAAAGAGATAATCTTGAGAGCGGCAAGCAAAAAGTGATTCATCACATACAAGGAATGTCCAATAAGATTAAATGCTGATTTCACATCAGAAACTATGGAGAGAAGAAGGTAGTGGTATGATGTATTTAAAATAGTGAATAAGAAAAACTGTCAGCCAAGAATTTTATATCCAGCAAGATTGCTTTTCAAAAACAAGGTTGAAGTGCAGAACATTCACAGATAAACAGAAACTGAGAGTTTGTAACTCAGAGACTAGCTTTGCTGGGAATGCTAAAGGGAGTGCTACAGTCTGAAAAGAAAAGACAGGGAAGAGAGGCTTCAAAGGGAGTCTAGAAATAAGTATTATAGCAGCAAAAGTAATTAAAAGCGTAAATTGAGTGGTTAAAACAAGATATGACAGATAAAACCCAAAGGTCAAAATGAGTGATATAAGAACTGCCTTTACAGTAATAACATTGAATTTTAAAGGGTTAACCTCTCAAAAGACACAGACTGGCAAAATAGATAAGGAAATATAAGCCATAAATATGCTGTCTATGAGAGGCTCACCTTAGACTTAAGGATACAAATAGATTGAAAGTGAAAGACTTGAAAAATATATTACATGCATACAGTAACCAAAAAAAAAAAAAAAAAAAGCTGGAGTAGATTTTTATATCAGATGAACTAGACCTTAAAAGCAAAGCTGTTTGTAGGAGCAAGGAAGGGCATTATATAATAATAAAAGGGGTTATTCACCAGGAGGAAATAATAACAATAAATGTATATGCACCTAACCAGGGTACCCCAAATTACATGAAGCAAACACTGATAAAACTGAAGGGAAAAATAGATGTCTCTATAATGATAGTTGGAGATTTCAATACACCACTGTCATCATTGGATAGAACATCTGGACAGAGGATCAATAAAGAAACAGAGAGCTTGAATAATACGACAAGTGGACTAAACCTAGTAGACATATATGGAACAATGCACCCCAAATCACCAAGATATACATTCTTCTCAAGAGCTCCTGAATCCTTTTCCAGGATATATGGCATGTTGGGTCACAAAGCAGATCTCAATATATTTAAAAAGTTCAAAATTATACAATGCACTTTCTCTGCTCATAATAGAATCAATGTGGAACTCAACAAAAGAAGAAAAAAGGAAAAACTCACAAATCTGTGGAGATTAAAAACCACACTCCTAACAACCAGTAAGTCAAAGAAGATATTGAAAGAAAAATCAATAAATATTTTGAAAGGAATGAAAACAAGAACACAACACATCAGAAAGTATGGGATGCAGCAAAAGCAGTGCAAAGAGGGAAATTTATAGTCTTCAATGCTTTCATTAAAAAAGAAGAGATAAAACCAATGACCTACCTACACAGCTTGAAAAATTAGAAAAAGAACAGAAAACTATTCCCAAAGCCAGCAGAAGACATGAAATAACAAATAGCAGAGCAGAAATTAATTAAATATAAAATAAAAAACAATAGAGAGTGCAGAGCAGATGTAGCTCGAGTAGTTGAGTGCCTACTTCCCACATATGAAGTCCTGGGTTTTATCCTTAGTACCTCCTAAACAAACAAACACAAGCAATTGAAAAAACCAGCAACCACTGGGGAGCTGATGTAGCTCAGTGGTTAAGCATCTTTTATCCATGTACAAGGGTCCTGGATTCAATCCCTGGTACCTCAAAAAAACAATAGCACAATAATAGTATTAACAAATCAAAAATTTGATTCTTTAAGAAAATTATCAAAATTGACAAACCCTTAGTTACACTGACAAATAAAAAGGGAGAAGAAACAAACAAATATAATCAGAAATAGGAAAGGGGACATTACTGTTAACCCTTCAGAAATAAAAGAGATCACACAAGGATACTATAAACAACTGGATACTAACAAACTAGACAATATAGACAAGATTGGAAAATTCATAGGAACATATAAATAACCTACACTGACCTTAGAAGAAATGGAAGACAGCAACAAACCAAATACAAGAAAGGGAATTGAAAGTGTCATCAAACAATTCCCCAAAATGAAAAACACAAGACCAGGTGGCTTCACACATAAGTTCTACCAAGCATTCAAAAAAATTTAATACCAATTTTACTCAAACTTTTCCAAGAAATTAAACTGAAAGGACAGTGACTAAATTAATTCTATGAAGCCAATATCACCATAATACCAAAGCCAGATAAAGATATTACGAAAGAGAAAATTACAGACTCATTTCCCTAGTGATTATGGATGCAAAAGCCCCAAAAAGGGTTTGCTAATCAAATCCAACAGCACATTAAAAAGGCTTATTCATCATGATCAAGTTATGCATGGGAGGTTCAACACAAGAAAATCAATAAGTAGAATACACCACATTAATAAATCAAAAAGGAAAAATCGTTTGATCATCTCAAATTGATGCAGAGAAGTTATTTGACAAAATATAGCATTGTTTCTTGATAAAAAGGACTTGATAAAGCTTATGTGACGAACAGACAGGTAGCATCATACTCAATGGTGAAAGATTGAAAGCTTTCCCACTGAGAATGGGAACAAGTCAAGAATGCCTACAGTCTCCACTGTTGTTCAATGTAGTGATGAAGGCTCTAGCAAGAGCAAACAGAGAAGAACAATAAGCAAAATATGTTCAAATTGGAAAGGAAGTAATTAAACTTTTTCTATTTACAGATGATATGACCCTATACCTAGAAAGTTGAAAAAAAAAAAACTGCAACAAAGCTTTTAGAGCTTATAAACAAGTTCAGTGGAGTGGCAGGATACAAACTTAATATGCAAAAATCAGTAGTGTGTCTATATAATAATAGAGAGCAATCTGAAGAGGAAGTCAGAAAAAAAATTCCATTTGCAATAGGAACTAAAAGCGTCAAATATTTACGAATAAACTTAACCAAAGATGTAAAGCACTTTTATTCAAAAAAACTGCAATGCAGTGCTAAAAGAAATCAAAGAAGACCTAAATAAATGAAAGAATCTTCTGTGTTCATGGATTGGAAGACTAAATATCATTAAGATATAAATTTTAATGATATAAATTTAATGATATAAATATCATTAAGATATAAATTGATATACAGAGTCAATGTAATCCCAACAAAAAATTCTAACAGCTTTTTTTAAATAAATGAAAAACACAAATATAAAATTTGCTTGGAAGGGTAAGAAGCCCCAAATAGTCAGAAATATCTTAAAAAGGAAGAACAAAATTGGAGGACTCTCTCTTCTGGACTTGAAATCATATTACCTAAGTAAGTGGCAAAACAGCACCGTATTGGCATAGAGATAGACATATAGACCAATGGAACAAATTGATGGTTCAGAAACAGAACCTCTATATCCAAGGTCAAGTGATTTTTTTTCAAGGAGGTATGTGGGATTGAACCCAGGACCTCATACATGGAAAGAGACACTCAACCACTGAGCTACATCCACTCCCCATGGTCAAGTGATTTTTGACAAGGCTGTCAAGTCCACATAGCTGGGACAGAACAGTCTATTCAACAAAGGGTGCTGGGACAACTGAGTATCCATATTCAAAAGAAAGAGGATTCCCGTTTCACACCTTATACAAAAATTAACTCAAAATAGATCAAAGACCTACATATAAAAGCTAGAATCATGAATCTCCTAGAAGAAAATGCAGAGGAAAATCAAGACCTCATATTATGTGGTGGTTTCTTAAATCTTACACCAAAAGCAAGAACAATGAAAGAAAAAATGGATAAAATTTACCTCCTCAAACTTAAACACTTTCATTCATCAAAGGACTTAGAAAATAAGGTGAAAAGACAGTCCACACAATGGGAGAAAATATTTGGAAACCACATATCCAATAAGGATTTGATTTCCATGCTGTATAAAGAGATCACACAACTCAACAATAAAAGAGCAAGCAAACCAATTTAAAAAAAGGTAGTAGACTTAAAAAAAAATTTCTTCAAAGAGGAAATACAAATGATGAAAAATCACATGAAAAAATGTTCAATATCAATAGCTATCAGGGAAAAGCAAATCAAAACTCCACTGAGCTATCTTCTCACACCTCATAGAATGACCAATATTTAAAAAAAGGCAGCAAACCAAAAAATCAAACTAACTAACTAAAAACAAACCAAAAAAACAAAACAGAAAACAACAAGTGCTAGAAAGAATTTGGAGAAATAACATTTCTTCACTGGTGTAATGTAGAATGGTGCAGACTCTGTGGAAGACAGTTTGTAGGATGCTCAGGAAGCTAAATATAGAAATGCCATATGATCCAGCAATCCTTCTACCAGGAATATAACCAGAAGAACAGAAAATAATGATGCAAAGACATTTTCACATCAATATTCATTGTAACTTTATTCACAATTGCAAAAAGATAGAAACAATCCAAGTGTCCATCTACTGATGACTAGATAAGCAAAATGTGGTATATACATATTATGTAATATTTTGCTGCTATAAGAAGAAATGTAACTGTGACACATATGATAACATGATGAACCTTAAGGACATTATGCTGTGAATAAGCCAGACACAAAAGGATATAATTGTGTGGTCTCACTAATATGAACTAAATAAAAAGAATAAACACATGGAATTAAAACCTAGACTATTGGTTACTAGGTGATAGAATGAAGACTGAGAAGGGATACTCATGTTAGTATGTAGAATTTCCAATTAGCTTGATTCTAAAAGTGTGGAAATGGATAGATTTGATTTAACACATTATAGTGATTATGTTAACATGACTGCTTTATAAATGGGATTGTGACTGAAAGAGGTATTCTGGGAATGTAAATGTCAATTGAAAGAAAGCGAGAGAATAATCTAGGGACTGAATAACAGTGAACCTGGAGGAAGAAGATTGTGGTTAGTAGTACAAATTTAAGAATGTTCTTCTAGAGGAAATGTACATCACTATCACAAGGTGGTAAAAATATGGTGATTCATGGGAAAACTATAATTAATGAAACTTACGGACTATAACAGCAATATTGTAATAGTCATGTATCAATGTCAAGGAAGGTACAATATCAATGCTAGTGATCAATAATAAGGAGGTATGGGATTTTTTCTTTTGGACTAGGGAAAATGTTCAGAAACTTGCAAAGACAATGACTGCACAACTCTCTGATGAAAGTGAAAGCCACTGAGTGTACACTATAGTTAGATTGTACAAGGAATGGGACTGTAAATCCCAGTGAGCCATGTGGTGGAAGATGGACTGTGGATAAAAGTACAAATATGAGAATGTTCTCTCTTGAACTATAAAGAATGTACAACACTAATACACGGTGTTAATAATATGAGATATACAGAGAAAATATACCAAATGTACATCATATATTTAGAGTCTGATGATGTTCTTTCATAATCTAAAACAAATATTCCACAACAATGTAAGGTGATGGAAGAGGGGCGATGTAGGGAAATTCGGCACATTATGCATGATTGTTTTTAAGCTCACAACTTATGCAATAAAAACATATATTAAAGATAGTTAACAAATATTTTAACAAATTCATAAACAAATGACTGAATTTTACAAATGAGGAGACAAAATGTTATAGGAATGAAGTGCAGGATAATCAATTTGTTAACATGTTAACTAGAAAAAGTTTGCTAAATTTTTTCACATTATTGTCCCAATCCTGTGCTCCTTTGTAATTAAAATTTGAAAAGAAGACAAAGTCAAACTAAATATAACTTAGGTACAAATAAATAAAATATGATTATAAACTATTTCTAATAAATATGACCATAAACGAATAAATTACTATTGTTTAACTTAACCCATTTAATGGAATTTTCTTGAGCAACCTAGGAAACTAAAACTGGGAAGAAAGCATCGCTTTAATAATGTCTTGATTTGGACTTTCTTTTAGCCTCATAACTGTGGGCTAATTAATTCTTGTTGTGTAGGCCAATCCATTGCACGATATTTGCTTGAGCATCCAAAAAGACTAAGCAATGTGTGAATAATAAAACCAAAGTTAAGGCAGCATCCATGAGTCACTTGACCCGTGTTATAGTTAGCACTTATAGCCTATCTAGAAATACATCTGTCAGATAAATTGAAAAAGGAATTTTCAAAAATCATTATATCTTCAATTTTGGAAAACCTGTTTTGAATTATGTCTAATCTCTTACATCAGAATAATCAGAAAGAATCTAACATACATTTTACTCATGTTCAATTTTTAGCAGATAGATATGATTTTCAATCACTTATGGGAAATTGTTCTGGAGATCAAACTAATAATAAGCCATTATTATCATGAAGTAAAATTGATGCTCAGAAACATGAGTTGTGTTTATCCTGGGACTGGTACATTAAATATGTATGTGAATATATAGTCTAGTAGAAGAAGAAGTCCTCTAAATCATTAAAATCTAAATATTAGCTAAAGAAGGGAAAGTGTGTGTGTGTGTTTCACTATACTGCTTTAGGTTTATTCTGAAATCCAGGTAGCATTTATTCCAAAATACCTTTCCAGAAAGTCATGAGGTTTCAAAGGCTCACTGAGAACCAAAATTCTCTAGAGAGCAAATACCTTAAAGGTGTGAATATTGGTCAGTAGAATTCTGGCAATAGTGTATGTTAGATCAAATGTCTGCATTCCCAGCCAGTTACTAAAGTCAACTCAATTGACAGTCCCAGAGCTGTTTAATTTTTTACCATGGCAATCATCAAGGCTTCCCTCTTCTCTCTCATTTATTTACATTAATAATGGAACTTTAGCTGCTATGCTCTCAGAAACAGTTTTTTGGAGCCAAACTCTTTTTCAGTGTCAAGTAGAGCTCAAATCACTGACTCATTGTTTTTGTTTTCCCAGATAATATCAAACATATGTCCCAGACCATGTACAGTGAACCTGCTCAGAAAGAGTTCTGGCTGCCTTTGGTATGCAAAGTTTGATACCAACCACTACAACCTACATATTTTGATGTTGGCCAGAAATTGGGTATATGCAAAAAAGTATAGGAAGCAAATATGCTTGATTTGCAATCCACATTTTCTGCCAGCCATTATTCTAAGGGAGATATTGATATTTTTATAGTACAATGTAATCAAGATTATCAAGTGGGAAAGAATATGTTATCTGACAAAATGTGGGTGAAAATATGGCCATCATTAGCAATTTCAATTTTCCACTTTCTAATTCTTAGGAAGAACTATTGTGAGAGAGGCAAAGATCCAATATAATTTCCAATCATTCGTGATTGGTCTTGTCTTATATCTCCAAGTAACCCCCTGTCATTATTCATACAAATCTGTATACTCTACTGTCAAAAACATTTTTTTTTCCCAGAAGGATGCTGTAGAAAATATATCATAGATGTGAAATCAAAAGGTGAAAAGTTTTGGAACTTGCGAATTGGAGAAAGTTTAAATGTTAAGTTTTAACTATGCAGACAAATGTACATTTCTTGGCATAAATATCTGAATTTCTTATACCTCGATTCAATTAGGATATTTAGACAAGCCCTTATTATCTGATAGATTTCTCATTTACATTTGAGACCTAAGGCAAAATTACTTTTTCCTTTTAGATTGTGTATAATAAAATCCCAGTAGTATTATCTTTGTTTAAATCCCATTAGATAAATGATCCTGGGAGCATTACAAACTTCTTAAAATACTTATAGAATGGATGAAACAAACTCTGAAGAAATAAAGAGTGGCAGCACATATGTCGGTGCTAAATAGCCTCAAGAAATTAAAGATCAAATATTGACTTTAACAGATTTGAATTTCTGAGAAATATGGGGAAAACCTAGAAAAATTCATAACCATTTTGCTTTAGAAAGTTACAAAATTAAGCTCCTAAAAAATTATCTTAATTATTTCTCTAGTTTAGATTACATATAATGTAACAAGAGATATGGAAAAATGCTACAGGCAAATTTGTTTTCTTTGACTAAGTAAGGACCCATGTGAACTGGGTTGGAATTAAATGGTTAACATATTTTTTAAAATTTTAAGTATCTACATGGAAATTTTGACCTAATTTTTAAATCAGGGAAATTCAGAATTAATATATATACAAAGAGAGGGCATTTGAAATCTGGATATAGTTTGATGTGGAGAAATATTTGTGCATTCATTGGTTAATAAAAGTGTTTAATCTTTCGAATGCCTTTGCATCTAGGTAATCTGAATATCATTGGCAAGCAAATGAAGAGATTTACTAATTATATAGTTAAGATGTTGCATTCTGTACCCAAAAACAATTGACTACTTAAAGCCCAGAGCTCATGTAGCAACCTTATATTAGATTGAAATTTGTACCCCACTTTAGACATGTTCTTAATCTGAGTCTGCATTCCTGTGGGTATGAACCCATTGTAAATAAGAACTCTTGAAGATCTTATTTTAGTTGAGGTGCAGCCCAACCGAATGACGGTGGGTCTTAATCCAGATTACTGGAGTCCTTTATAAACCTAAGAAATTCAGGAATGATCAGAGAAAAGAAGTAGGAGCCAAAAGCCAGAAGTCAAGAAAACTTGAAGAGAAAGGAGATGATGTCCTGTGTGAACAGTGTGAATTTTATGAATCCCAGAAAAGATTACATTGAACTAATCTATTCCTGTGGGTGTAGGAATAGATCGTATTTTTTTTCTGTTTTTTAATGTTTGATTGCATTAAATTCATTGAAGAACTTTTATTAGGTCACTTGATTAGATCACTTTAGAGTTTTTGATTGAACTATGTCAGTGGGGCATGACCAAGGTTGGGTTTCCGCCTTCTTGCTGGGTTTTATATAAACTGAAAACACATAGAGAGAAAGACAAGATGCACAGAGAAAGGGAGCTCTGCCATTTTGACACTGCCATGTGAGAGAGAGGACTCCAGATTCATCCTTAGCTGCCAAAAGACAGAAAAGCTCTGAGGGGCTCAAGGAGACTAGTGCCAGGGAGAGGTACCTGATTGCCCACAGCTGAGCTCAGGGAGAAAGCAGAGCAACCAGGCTGAGAAAGGAGACCTAGCAAGAGAAAAATCATATTCCTGATTGCCAACAACCAAGCTCCAAGAGATGATAAGCCTGGAGAGGAAGACAGGCACCTCAGTAGAGATCAGCTGCTGTTTTGTCTCGTCATGTGGTAGAATAGAAGGATGACTAGTAGCTGACCTTGGTAAGAAAGCATCTCTGATGGTGCCTTGATTTGTATATTTTCACAGGCTTGGAACTGTAAGCTTTTACTCTATTTCCTGTCATAAAAGTCAACCCGTTTCTCATACTTTACATTTAACAGCTTGCAGCAATCTAATATAACATGTGACATGGGCCAGGGAGACAAGCCAAGGTACTTGAAGGATGTTAGCAGCCAGCACCAGAATGTTGCAGGTTTTGTGGAGAAAGTGCCTTTTTGATGCCTTTATTTTGGACAAAACAGTGAGCCAACGAGTTACTATTGTTTTAGACAACTTATTACCTCAAGAAAACTAAGGCAAATCAATGGAAGAAAAAAGTTCATTTTATGTTATATTTGAATAATTATTCATTTTGTCTTTCTGTGGTTCAGATCAAGTACTGTGAGTCCTCTTGATTCTAGGAAAGGAGATTCTTCTCTAAGAAATGCTATTCGTCCACACAACTGTACAGCAGGATTATGGCTTTGGAACTGAATAATTCACTAGTAAAGGCCACTGCATTATCCTGGCCAGTACTTCCTTGCTACTTGAAACAAGTCTATATTTTCAGATGCTTGCACCAGATAATTGAGAGGGACTATTCTGAGATCTACCATTTCGGTAGCTCTTAGCAGGCCTTGTGATTAGATAGGGTATCTAATATAACCCTTAACATTTTCATCCATAATGCTGAGATGAAAAATCTCTAATAGACTGCAGCAAAAATGAGCATCAACCGTGGTGGTAGCAGACATGGTAGATACAAATCATAGACAAAAATGGAAGATGTATCACATAAATCAGATGCTGAATTGAGAATGGTAAGTCACAGTATGTAACACAATGAGTTTTCAGTAATCCTTGTACAGGTCCAGGAAGATGTTATATACAAAATAAGCTGTAAATAAATATTAACAATATCAAGAGACTGTAAAAGTCTTGCATTCCTGGTAGAAAGCTTAGAGCCTGTCACATTGCATGTCCACTGGAATCATTTTTAATTCTAGGAAGGAAGGAAGCAAGGGAGGGAGGGAGGAAAGAAGGGAGGGAGGGAGGGAAGAAGGAAGGGAAAGCAATTTTTGTAAAAAAATTATTGCTCATAGCATCCTAAAAAAGAGGAAATTGCAGAATAATAACACCTGGCAGGGAAGAAATTTTCATCCTATTTATCTATTGCTGCTTTGTTGTGCTTCAAATATGTGAACTCCTCTCCCCTGACACTCTACTATTAGTTTAAAACTGCTGGCTTACTTTAGGTGCCTTAAAAATATTTTTGATTAACATGAAGATGAAACACACTTTTATGATTAAAACTATGGGGAAAATTAATATGTATCATTCACCATCAATTATATTTTATTAGTCATCCAACCTAAGAAATATCTGGGAACTGAATTAAACAGAGCTCTTTTTGTGTGATTCTCTTATTCAGCTCAATTAAAAATAATTTCTACTTTGCAGCTGAAAGTAAACTGTTGAATAGAATCAATGGTGAATCCTTAAAGGAATGCATTTCAGTAGCATTTAGTATCAGAGTACTTTCTTACTAAAATAGAATTCTGAGGTGAATTTAAATGACAGTACATAGAGTACTCACCATTACTGAGAATGTTAAATACAAAAAATGTTCTTACAAAATAATGAAACAAGTAAAATATGTTGGGAAATTTTTAATTGTGTAAGTTCAGCACTGCTTTGAAGTAAGATTTTTTCCTTTGGTGACATTTACCATCATTTGAAATACATGGTGGATAACTCATCAAATACAAAAATCTCTAAACTTAGATTCAAAATAAGGAATCCAGATTCAAAACAGTTATTTCTTTACATATGAATTTATTGTAATTAATTGTAATTCTATCTATTATACACAGTTTAGGAGGAACTCAGAAAATAATGGGATTTAGAATTTGATATAATAAAGGGAGGAAACTACAGAAAATTGTTTCAAGACATTTCTAAGAATAAGATCAAAGTATATATTTTCTACTTGAATAAAAAATGAACACCTTCAGAAAATAAATGAAGGGGTTGTGGATTTAAATTATAAATGAAATAGCAGTAGGAAAACATTTTTTATGTTACTAGGGAAAAAGCACCTGGCACTTGAGGTAAGGAGGAAAAGAGCACCGGTAATCACCCCCATTCATGCTTAGGACAGGCATGAGAAACATTTTACTGGGCATGAGAGAATTGCAAATTAATTTATTACATCATTCTTTCTCTTCTATTTTCTTCTCTGGGGCACTCCATGCCCTCCAGAAGATTTGAAAATACTATTATGATAGAATTGACAGATGGGGTAATTTGTTGGCCATAAGGCAAAGAGAAAATAAGGCTAGTGACTCACTGGCTATAAGGCTCAAAAGAAAAGAAGAGTTGAATCAGTTCTTATAGTCTAAATACAGTAACAGGGTGTGTGTGGTGGAAGATGAAGGCACTATTTATAAAAACAGAGGTTTGAAGAAAAGTTGTGAATTTATGGGTAATGAGAACATTGGAAATTATGGCACCAGAGCCTGTAATAGAAATTAGAACTAAATATATAAATTTAGAAAAAATCATCCACATAGCAATGATTAGTAAAGGTGTGATTTTTGAATGAGTTTTCTAAGGGGGAAGCTTAGGAAAGAAGATAAAGAAGACCTAAAATTACATGTTTGAAGAGACTGCATTTAGGACATTGAAAGCTAAAGAGAAAGCAGAAAAATATAAGAAGAAAGTTAGTTCACAATTGAGGAAAAACCAGGAAAAGTCGATGTAAAATGCAATAGAAGGGAAATATTCTAGAAATGGAGTAGTTAATCAAGAATGGGGGAAGGCAGGAAGCAGATGTTGCTCAAGTGATGGGCTTCCATCTACATAAGGGAGGACCTGGGTTCAATCCCTGGAGCCTCCTGGTAAAGGCATGCCAGGCTGGTGAGTGATGCAGCAAGATGATGATGCAACAGAAAGGGAGACACAGGGGAGAGTCAAGGTGAGAAGCGACAGAAACCAGGAACTGAGGTGGTGCAAGCAATAGCAGTCCCACATCAGCAGTCCCCAGGATCAAATCCTGATGAAGTCTAGAGGAGAAAATGAGAAAAGACAAAAAGAAGCAGAAAGAGACGATCACACAACAAAAAGACACAGACAGCAAAAATAGCAGTGTGTATGTCAGGGGGAAGAATGAGGAAAAGAAAAAAATGAGGGGAAGGAACAAGAGTAGAGAAGGAAATGAAGGAGAAGAAATACAGAATTCAGTCATGAAGCAAAATGCTGAAAAGGACAAGAATGGAATAAACATGAAGTGAGCAGAGGATCATTTATTCTTTTTTAATTTCTTTTTCTTCTTTATTTTCTTTTAAATGTTACATTAAAAAAAAAAATGAGGTCTCCTCGCCCCCCTCACCCTACTCCTCCCACATCGACAACCTCTTCCATCATCATGGCACATTCACTACACTTGGTGTATACATTTTGGAGCACTGCTGCCCCACATGGACAGTGGTCTACATTGTAGTCTATACTCTCCCCCAGTCCACCCAGTGGGCCATGGCAGGACACATAATGTCCAGCATCTGTCCTTGCAGCACCACTCAGGACAACTCCAAATCCCGAAAATGTCACCACATCATATCTCTTCTTCCCTCTCCCTACCATCAGCAGCTACCATGGCCACTTTCTCCACATCAATACTACAATTTCTTCCATTACTAATCACAATAGTTCTCCAGCAGAACACCACTAAGTCCACTCTAATCCATACTCTGTTCCTCCATCCTGTGGACCCTGGGATGGTTATATCCAGTCCCCTCTACATCAACAGGGGGCTTAGATTCCACATGGATGATGGATGCAATTCTCCTGCTTGCAGTTGTAGGCACTCTTGGCTCCCTGGTGTGGTGGCTAACCTTCTTCTCCTCCCTGTTAGCTGGTCAGGGTAAGTCCAATAAAGCAGAGGGTAGGAGTTGCAAGTCTGCTGAGGCTCATGGTGTGTCTATCACATGGACAGTCCAGAGATTCAGGTCTCCTGAGTATACACAAACCCCAATGCCAACTACAGATCCAGTAAAAGTAACAGTATGCATGTGTAGAAAGGTCATATCTGACTCCAACTCCATCACACTTAGGAATACAAACTCCAAAGTAGGGCCAACTGACATGGCACCAAACTCCAGAGTCATCTGCCATGACCATCTAATAATGGGTTTCAGAGATACAGGTTAGCAAAGACTGAGAGAAAATTTGATGTGGAAAGGGACAGACATTGAAGATGCCATTTTTTTTTTCTTTTTTATGAGGATAGAGAATAGGAGTTTGCAAAGTTATATGGAAATATGAACAAGAGTAAATGAGAGATTATAGGGAGCTTCTTAAATGAAGTTGAAAGGCATAAAAATGTGGTGGGATTTGGCCTGGTATCACAATGTTCATAAGCAACATTGGGCAACCTGAGATCAGGTGCAGTAAATGTGAGAAAAGGAGGCTGGAAGGACAGAGGTCCAAGGGAATCAAATTCTCAATACAATAGCCACTAAAATCCCTATCAGAGGCATAGCCTGTAAGGGAAGGAAGGAAGGAAAGAAGGATAGCAGAGGGAAATAATCAAGGCTCAATGCTGTAGTGTCAGATTTAGTATTTGAGTAGGTTCACTTACTCTTTCATTTATTCATCCAGCATTGACTTTTTGACCATTGCCATATGTTAAATAAAGTGATGAAGGCTTATAAGCAGTGTCTTCTCTTAGCTAGTGAAGGGAAGTGCTGAGTCCCCACAGAAAGCCACTTTTTGTGTGTGTGTGTGTGCTTATGTGGATCTAATTGATTTAAAATAAGTGAAAACATGGGAACTGGGTCAGAGTGACTATTTTCCCCAGCTTATGGTGAAGGAGAAACCCATGAAATTGCATAAGGCTATTTTTCATAGTGTGGAGGTCTAACTTCTACTATAGATAGACTCATATTTCTGAACTGTGATAGAATTTTCTAATTTTTAGCAGTAATTTCATTCATACATCTAGAATTGAAGTTTTCTTAAAATGCCTGAGGGGAAAAAACAGGAAGTATTTTTGTTGTTGTTGTTTTTCCCTTGACAGACTATTTCACTTTTATTGGCTTCCTGATTTGGGGAATATTTGATAACAATGTAAAACTCAAAGGAGTGAACTTTATTACTCTCATTTATTT
Source organism: Dasypus novemcinctus (assembly GCF_030445035.2). Lineage (NCBI taxonomy): Eukaryota > Metazoa > Chordata > Mammalia > Cingulata > Dasypodidae > Dasypus > Dasypus novemcinctus. The sequence continues at coordinate 66,405,186 of NC_080683.1, read as the reverse complement.
TGCTCCAGGGTCAAAGAGAGTTGAAACATTTATCTCTGTAGTATACCTTCTACACACACTCATACCATGGGCACAGACTCACAGACAAATGTACAAAGCTCACACTTCTGAGGTAAAATTTTGCCTAATATCATATCTACAAAATCACTGGTCTACATACCCTTTAAATTAATATAGACAATTAATTGTCTATGTTAATTGACAAAAAAACCATCAAACAAAAAACCTGATGTAGTGGAAAGTAATTAGAAATTATAAAGCCCTCTGAAAATGGTTATTAATATAAAATAAAAACAGCCTTAAGGCTTGCTCATGGCACAAATCAGTTTTACTGGAAGAGTAAAACTTTTAATTTTACAAATCAGAAAACAAAGGCCACAGAATATAAATCATTCACTGATAGCTGGAAAGGTTGCAAGTAAAAGCCAAATCTCCTGTTTCTCAGAATAAGGGCCTTTCTAAAATATCAAATAGGCAGTGATAATTTTAAAATAATAATAACGATAAAGATCACTGTAAAATTGTTATATATTTTAATGAACAAAGTCAAAATTCACAATTGCAGTAAAGTTTTTATGTATATTAGTACCAGTTTCTAATCTTAGTTTTTGTTACTATTGTTCTTGTTACTGCATGACTCTAGCATGTTCTGAAAGTCCATCAGTTTACTTTATATTATTTTCACTTATGTATATTATAAGAGTAGCTGAATTTTTTTGAACTTTCTATAGATAATATTGTATTAAAACCAAGTGAAATTGCTCAATGAAGTGAATTCATCAAGTTTGTCAAATAAATTTTGTAAATTGTTTAAAAAACTGCAAACATTATGAAAATATCTAATAATCAATATTAATGAAACCAATACACATTCCATTAGTCTATATTAAAAATGAAAAGGATCTTAGACCTTATTTAGCCAAAACGCTCTTCTTAATGTTATAAAAATTGAAAAAGATTTGAACTATTACTCAGACCAATCAGCAGACTAGAGATGTATTTGAGATTAGAACCCCAGCCTTATGACTCCTCCAACGGAGCTTTCTAAAAATTATATATTTCAAATCGTTAAAGCACTTTCATTTGCTATAAGTTTCATGTTATTAGCTCATGACTTTTTAAACATCTTGTTTATTATTTCTCTTTTAAAGGGAAGGGAACAAATTCTTTGTGAACTTCAACAATATTCCAGATACTGCATTTAGCACTTTACTTATGGTTCATTTAATTTAACTTTAAAAGAGTCCCTGATATCTTTTTATTATATATCCAGATATGGATATCTGATCAAAAATTTTTTTTAAAAATTTACCTTGTTTCCTGATGGGTATATGTTTTTTATTTTGTTTATTTTTCAGTGGCATGAATATTCCTTAATTTAGAAAAGCGCTCAAAGTTAATTCCTCTTTATTTCTTGCAAAAGTATTTTGCATAGCAATTCCATTTTGATATTGCATTCTTAAAATATCATCCTAGTTAGTGTACACAAATTAAACCAGAAACTCAGTGAACTTGTCTTCACCACTGGATGGCAATCCTATGATTAGGCAAAGACTTAGAGGTGAACCAGTGTCTTATTCTTAAGGAAATTAGTAATTAAGGAAATAAGTAATTAGGAATATATTTATAGCATTTTTATTGATGGGACTGCCTCCAGGATCATCTTTAAAATATTGAAAGTCCATTTTATAGATGAATTCACCAACTCTAGGAAATTAGTTGCTTGTTTGGGGTCAAAACAAATTATCAACTACTCAAGAAACAAATCCAAAGGCTTTTGAGTCTTTCCTTTATTGTTTTTTCAACAATCTGAGGTAGGGATAATAAAGATACAAACATTTAAGCCTGGAGTGATAGCTTCGGAATAAGTCAAATGGTGCCTGAAACTCCACAGCTACATGTTACCAAAAGTAATACTGACCAATAACAGAAATGAAATATTTCAAAGAAGTGATGTCAGGTGCTATGATCCGTTCTCTATGTACTGCAGTGTTCAACATCATTGTCTAATGAACCAGTAAAATAGAATTGTCAGTTAATAGAGTTTTAGGAAGTTAATTGAGATACTATTTGATCGACACAAGGGGGCTATACCATAGTGAAAGCTTGGGTCTATGTGCCCCAGAGAAAACATGTTCTTAAACTTAATCCGTTACTGTATGAACCCCTGTAAATAGGACCTTTGACGAGGTTACTTCAGTTAAGGTGTAAGCCAGATGAATCAAAAGAGGTCTTAATCCAGTTACTAAAGGCCTGATAGGGAAGGTCACAGAAAGTGTCAGAGGGAAGCTAAATGTCAGTGGAACTCCCAAGAGAAGCGGGAAGCCAGAAGAGAGTGCCAGGTGTATTGCTATGTGAGCAAAACACAAAGGACCAGCAACAAACCCAGAAAGCCACAGTCTTCCGGGGGAAGCATCGCTTTGATGACGCCTTGATTTTGAACTTCTAACCTCGAAACCATGAGATAATAAATTCCCATTTTTTAAGCCTATCAATTGCATGGTAATAGTTTTAGGAAACTAAAACGACCATAATTTTCTGCTTTTCTTGGTATCAAGTGCTCTCTCTTTCTCTATTCCCATCCCTACGTAGGTCTGGGTCGGTCTCTGTCTCTTTCTAATACCATGCTTTTACTATTCATCAGGGTTTGGACAGTCTGGCTTGAGATAAATGGAATTCTCATGCTGAAAGCCCTGTTTATGACTATAAGCAACAAAATGCAGAACAGCAAGAATAGCAGCTCTGGGAGAGATTGACAATCATAATAACAACTATTATCCTCTAAAGCAGTTTTCTGCTACTTAAAGGGGCAGTATCCATTATGGAAGGAATATATGAGTCATTCTTTATTGCATAGCTCCACTGGAAAAATGTTTTGTTATGGTGATTGTTGTAAATACAAGCATATTGCCTTTGGCTCTTTGAGATGAAAGCAGCTTCATTTCACTTAAGAAGGTTATGTGAACACATTTAAATTGGTAACATTTGAATCCACGTGTAGTTAAATCTTTCTTCCAGGGGGAAAAAAAATGTTATTCATCTCCATTTCTCCATCCAGAAACTTAGGGTGCAGTTTACTACTTCATCCTAGTACAAGGCCCTTTTTATGAACTCTATACTTCATCCATACATACTATTCACTTTTACCAGAATAATCACTCTCAAAATTCACAGTGGTCATATCTTCCTTGTTCATGAACCTCAGCTTACAAACAATAGATTACCAGATCAAATATCAATCTACTGGCACTCAGTTCATAAGCATATATTGTCCAAAAAATGGAATACATCTATGGAAGTCTGAAAAAATTGCAAGGAAGAAAGGGTGGAAGGAAAAGAATTGAGACTAAGAAAGCTACATATTCACTTTACCATCATAGAATTTTGTATTTCACTTTTTTAAGATGGGTATTTGTAGAGATTGGATCATAGCAAAGTATTTTTTGTTATCATCAGCTTTTCAGTTTCTGCCTTGCCTTTTCTTTTCTTGGGAAACCTTTCATTTCCCAGTCTCAGTCCTGGCACAGAATTCTAGTTGAGTCAGAGATCACCATGCTTCTGAACACAATAGCTGGCACCGGGTTAGGTATTGTCAGTGCTCCTTACTGGCAGTTTTGCCAGTAAACAAAAATTTAAATTGTTTTTTTAAAGTTTAAAAAAGTACAAAATGCAATATCTCCTTCCAAACCTCCCTTCTGCACAGTTCCATCTCATCAAAGAAGCAGCACAGTATTACTAAATTCTTGCATAGACTATCAAAGATTTTTAGCCATATACAAATATGCTTATATCCTACATTTTTATGCAAAATAGCAAACTATACACAGTTCTGTCCCCCTTATTTTTTGTATTTAAAATCTAATTGCTGATAAATTTCCAGGTTTATATTTATAGCCTAGACCTCTCCCCTCAATTCTAGATCCATACACATAACTGCTTAATTGACAACTGGAGTTGGATATAAAATAGGCAACTCAAAAGTGATCTCCTGACCTTCCCCCAAACCAGCTCCATCTCTAGTTTCCTTCATCTCAGTCAATGACAAATCCATTCTACTACACAGGTAAGTGATTTTCCTTTTGCATTTTTCCTTTTCTCTACCACATCAGTTCCAATAAAAAATTGTGTTGGCTGTAATTCAAAATATATCCAGAATCCAGCAGCTGCTTATCTTCTCCACTGTTTGATGCATACCGGTAAAAGACACCATCATCCCTCACCTGTATTAGTGCAGTAAATTTTAAGCTGGTTTCCCCATCTCTGTCTTTATTAGCCTGAAGCTTATACTCAATATGGTAACCAGTCTTTATTTTCACCTGTAATATCTTACACTATCTTCCCCACTTTTCCATCCCCTGCTTTACTTCTCTGAACTCATCTTTTACTGATCTCCCTCTTATTCTCACTTTCAAAGGTTCATGGATTTTCTTTCTTCCTCTAACATGCAAGGCATTCTAATGTCTCAAAAACTTTTCACTGACCATTTCTTCTGCCTGAAATAGTTTTTCCCAAAATATCCACAAGGTTGTTTCAGTTCCTTCATGACCAGATCCAAAAAGTACATTCTAAGTGAGACTTCTCTTGGCCACTTTATCTAAAAATGTTAACTATCAAACCTGATATTCCATAACTCTCCTCTCTGCTTCACCATTTCTCCTTAGCATTTATTTCTAGTATACAATAAGTTTCATGTTTATCTTTTCTGTCCCTCTCCTTCCTATAGAAGTTATATTCCATAAAGGCAGGCATCTTTGTTCTGTTTACTTAAATACTACCAACCATATACATTAATGCCTGATACATATTAGATGCTTAGTTAATATGTATTGAATGAAGGCACTGGGCAAATGAATAACTTGGAGATTTTTAAGACCAATAAATATATAACATTTTAATTTCTTTAAAAACTGCATGGTATTCCATGGCAAGACTTTTCCATCATTCCATCATTTACTAGACAATATTTCAGATTTGCACAATACTATGCATGTATAAAACTTTAATAAGACAAGTTTTAATCAAAATTTATATAGAAATATTTGAATATTTGTGCGGTGTTGATCATTTTTTGTCATTAATATCTTATTTGATTCATGAAAAAAACATAAAAGCTTTTCTCTTTTTCTTATGCCCTAAAATAGTTTTAATAACAGTGGTGTTATCTGCTCTTCAAAGATTTGGTAGGATTGTCCTTTAAAATCTCTGTGCCCAGTATTTCATTCAGGGTATAGTTCTTTGACAACATTCAGGCTTCTCTAGGAAAACAACCAATGTTACAAGAATTTTTATGGCATTTGGCTTACACAACTGTGGAGATAAGCCAGCCCAAAATCTATATGGCAGGCCACAAACATGGAACCGCAATGAAGGTGTTTGGAACTTTAATGAAGGTTTTCAATGAATGGCCCTGGTGAAGCAGGGTGAAGTAGAGATGAAAATCCTCCTTTCCAATTGCTGAAATCATAACTTCTTTTAAAGTCTTCAACTATTAGATGAGACTAATTATTGAAAGTAATCTCCTCAGTTAAATATAGATATAATCAGCCTTAGATGTAATCAACTTACTGATTATTTAAATCCACAAAATATACTCACAGTAGCAATCAGTTCAGTCTTGGCTTGAATAAACACTGGACACCATAACCTAGCTAAGTTGACACATGAACCTCATTATCACAGTCCACTCGTTGTCACCTTGACAACCATATATATCTTCATCTTCTTAAACCATACTTAATCTCTAAATAAAAAGAAGGTCAGTCGTATCATTGCCTAACAATAATCAACTGTCCTCTGTATAACCAGAAATACACTTTCCACAGAATAGAGTATCAGTCCTTGGGAAATATTCACAAATACACTTGAAATCTTATAACTTAAATACTAGGACTGAAAGTTAATATAACTTATGCCATATGATAAGGGGATAAGATAGGGAAGAAAACAAAGATATTTTATGTATTAGTCAGGGTTATATAGGGAAACAGAACTGACAAAAGATATCAGTAAATATTATAAGATTTTATAAAATTGTCTCACATGACTGTGGGGCTGCATGAGTCCAAATTCCATAAGGTGGCTGCAAGCTGGGAACTCCAATTTAGGTTTTTGATTAATTCTCCATGAGAAGCTGGTTGGCTGAAGTAGAGATGGAAATTACTTTTTCTGACCACTGATATAAAACTTCTTTTAAAGTCTTCAACTGATTGGAGGGGATGCCTCTCATTGCTGTAGAGAATCTCCTCAGTGGATTGTAAATGTAAGTGGATTGTAGATGCAATAAACTTACTAACAATTTAAGTTCATGAAATATCCTCCCAGTAAGTGTTGACCAATGCTTATTTGACCAAACAACAGGCCACCACTACCTGGCCAATTTGACACATGAGTCTTACCATTACATTTTCTTTATGCATATATATATATAGTATACTCATAACAAACAATGAAGAAATATTCATACCCATTATAGTTTTTGTTTCCGTAACTGGTCATGTAGTCATAGATCATATTATAAAAATGTGACCATTAGCTTTGCTTCCCCAGAAATTCTTTCCATATATTTGAAATTTAGAACATATCATGATATTCACCATGCTGGGTCAATTTTCCTTATTCCATAGTATGTAAATTTAACCTTTTTCATTTCAGAAAGATAATTTGAATTGTAACTTAAAATATTGTCTCCTTTCCCATTTTGGGGAGTAGAGGGGTGTGTGGAAGTTCAAACATAAGCAATCTGCATTTTGGATTCTCCTTGACCAGCCTTCTAAATCTATAATTTTCCCATGAGTGCTGTGCTGGTTTGAGTTTTTTGTGGAACCCAGAAAACTATCTTTTAAAGTTCATACATTCCTGTGGGTGTGGACTTGTAAATAGGATTTTAACTTAAAATGTGATTCACCTAATTCAAAATGGGTCTTAATCTTCTTACTGGAATCTTTAATATATTTATTTTAAAAAGCCTCAGAAACAGAAGGAGAGGTCCAGGGCTGGAATCAGTGGATCCCAGAAGCACAGAAAGAGGCCTTGGAGAATCTAGACCCATGGAGCAGCTTGATGCTGAAGAGACAAGGCCTGGAGGAGAGGGAGAGACCACAGACTGGCAGTGAGATGAACCACATGCCTGATCACCCACAGCTGAGTGGGTGATCACACAGAGAGCCTGGAGGAGAAAGCAGAGACCAGAAATTATTTTGTCTTGCCACGTGGCAGGAGTCCAGGACCAACAGCAGCCCACCTTTGGTGAAACAACATCTTTGATGACACCTTGGTCTGGACATTTTCACAGCCTCAGAACTGTAGCCTTTTAACCTAATGAATTTCCATTATAGAAGTCAACCGATTTCTGACATATTGCATTGGTACACATTAGTAAACTAAGTGCTTCACCTTTTCTTTATTTTCTTTTAATTTTGATTGGCTTTATCATTTATATCCATGAGGTCCTTTACTGAATTTTCTGCAGTGACATTTATTTCTTGTGCTTCTTCCATTTTCATCTGTTTTTCTCTACTTCTTTGAGGATTTTTACCAGCACACATTTCATCACTTTCTTTTGTCTTTCTTGAGATCTTACTCTTCTGCTTTGTCAAGTCAGTATTAATCAAAATCTCAGTTAAAAAAAAAAAAAGATGATCTAATTAACTTTTGGAAATTAAGGAAAGTTTAATAAGAGGAATTTTTATAGTAAGGAAATAAAAATGGTGAAGTACCTATGACTAGCCACAGTGGAAAGCAAACATTATCTCACCTAAGCCTGAAGGGAGAGGTCAATGACTAGAACCCCAGAGGAGGCAGCTGTAGCAGTAAGACATGGCAACCTAACAGGAGCTATGACCTTTAATGGTACGCTATTACCTGATAAAGACCTGGCTGGAAGGGAGCCAGGAATCAGCAGTCTCACCTTATTCTTCTCCTGCCCATAGATCTCCTGCTAATACCCCACCAACCCCATTGGCCAAACCCATCCAGAATATAGAGCAGAAGAGATGTGTTGAGGCAGTATAAAAATGCCAGCCTCCGTGGGCATCTTGCAGGAGAGAGAGGACAAAACAAAGCAATCTTCAGGAAAGGCAAATAGAAAGATCCAACACAGGGGTCGTCATTCTTCATCTGTTGGTTATTTTTTTCTGTTGTATTTCTCATTTTACCTCTTATGATATATTTTCTTATTCTCTGTTAATACTTTTTTTTATATAAACTATACTGAGATGAATATTCCTGAGAAGAGGATGGAGGCAGGGTCATGTATTCAGTTGAACCATGTGAAACTACCAGTTTATAGATTTAAAATGGTAGAATATCAACGATATGGTTCAACATATAGAGGCTGACTAGTTTCACAATCTTTTCCCTCATGTTTACAGGATGGACTGCTGCTTATAAATGTGCCTTTGTACTGTAATTTTGTTGTAACCCTACTTCTGTTTCTTCTTTAGACTAAATTGAGTTCAAGAGCTTCTGCTGCCATCCTCTATGACTACAGTGTTCACACCTACTATTGCAAACGGGGTGCATTTTTGCATCTTGGAGGGTTCATTTCACCTTCAGGAAATGTATTTTTCTAGTCTTTTCTGCCACAGTATGGACAATCTCAGAAAACACTAGTAAAAATAAACTCCCACTACTGAATTATCTGTCCAAATTTCTTCTCTCTACTTCTTCCTGCTAAGATTCTGTTTAATTTTAGCTGTTTATGGAAGCTTCTAGGCATACTTTTGAAGATTATACCTCTTTTTTTACTTCTTCAAAACTGAAAAATATTTTTATGTTGTCATATTCATAGCAGAAATAAATGTCAGGCAAATATTATGTGCAGTGTCTAAGCATTTGTGATTCAACAACAGCAACAAAATGGATAGACTAAGTTTCTGTCCTAAAGATTCTTACTCTCTAGATAGATAGAGAGACTGATATCAATGAATAGATAGATTTATAGGTAAATGTATAACTATTTCATTTTTATTATACAGATTATCAGTTTGATATGCCCCCAAAATTATACATTGCAAAACTCAACAAAATTTAATGGCTAAAAACAATAATAATTTATTGTAATATATTTGCTCTTTGGTTTAGAGTTGGCTTACCTGGACTGGGTTCTGTCTGGCTGCTATGCTGGGTTTGGGTGGACTTTCTCACATGACTAGGGATTGGCAGGGAGGGGAATAGGGTAGTTATCAGCTAATCTAGGCTGCTCTTCATTGAGTCAGCTCAGCTCTGCTTTACAAATTCTTCGTGTTCTTTCTGGGACCAGTAGACTAACCAAGACAATTGTTTCCCCCTGGCAATGTCAGAGGACAAAGTGGAAATATGGAAAGCCATTGAGGTCTTGATACAAACTGGTACATGATCATTTCTAAACACTTTATGTGACCAAATCAAATTAAGGGATGGGATGTATAACCACAAATGATGAGAAGGACCTGCAAATATACATGGAAATGGCATAATGAAGAATAATGAAGAATTGACACCAATAACAGAACTACCCTGACAGATCCTGGATGCCTATACAACTTCCACTCAAATGCAGTTATGGGAAGGGCACACAGCAATCTCCCCACCTTGCAACAGAGCAATATTAAATAACACTGTGGCAATTTGAAGCCTGCCAAGTTTTTGAAGCTCCAAAAATCCTGTTCTTAAAGCTCAAGCATTCTTGTGCCTGTAAACCTATTATTGTAGATAGGGTCTTTTGACCAAATTACTACAGTTAAGGGCCTTTGTCTGATTAGATTGTGTCACTCAGGGTGGATCTTAATCCTCTTACTGAAGTCATTTATAAACAGAGGAATAAAAAGCTCCAGATACAGAATAAATTTGCAGAGACAGAGTGGAACCCAGAAGCCGAGAGAAAAGTACCCTGGAACCAGAACCTGGAATCAATGGAAGATAGAAGCTGAGAGGCAGCCTCCATTGCCAGAAGCTGAAAGCAGTGAAGCCTGAAGAAGAAGGGGAGAAATGAGTGGATGCCATGTGCCTGATCCCCCATAGCTGTAGCTTGGGAAGAAAGCAACTCTGATGATGCCTTGATTTGGACATTTTCATGGCCTCAGAATTATAAGATTTTAACTTAGTAAATACATTTCATTTCTGGTGTATTTCTTTGGCTACATTTAATAAATTAAAACCAACAGTGAGCTCTTTTACCAAAGAAGTCAAGCCAACTTTGTCTAAAAGATTGAGTTGTGAACAAGCTCCATCAAATCAAAACTAATGTGCTATGCATGATATCCTTAATATAAAGTTTGAAGTGACCAAGGCCTAGCCATCAGTGTACCCAGTTACCTCTCTGACCAGCCAGCCATCAATAGCACCCTAAAATTCTGGTAATATTAATAAACCAATAAGATAAAAGTAACTGAAAGAGTGTTAGTATTTATACTTCCTCATCCTTACATTAATAGGAAATATCAAATTTTACAAAGGAAGTAGATGAACCAATTTATTTAAGTTACTTATTGAAAAGAATAAATTCTGTAATTTTGATCTACAAGTATTTTGAGAGAACTAGTATGTAAAATTGCTTTTAATGTGTCTTCCAGGAACCAAAGTGCACCTAAAGTTTCAATCGTTCTCTAGGGTAGGGCTTAACTACTAAACTCTGTGCTGTGTTCTGTGAACTACATTTGTTAGGACATGAGGCTTCTTTGTTAGAGTTTCCCTTACCAAGCCCTTGCTTTATAATTTTTTCAACTGGCAGATTGTAAGAAAGCATAACAGCAGCCCCTGTAGAGCTATAAAGAAGCAAAATATTCTACTTAGAATCCTTCTTGGTTAATTCCACAGATCAAATTTAGACCTGGTGAATAAATATAAATGCAGCTATTGTTATCCACTCTAAGGATAAAGAAAACCTGCGTATATATTGTTTTGAAAATGTCATTATGAAAATATTAGCTACTGCAGTAAAAGAATAAAAAAATATTAGTGGTACAAAATATATCAGTCCACTAAAACTTACAGAACATTTTTATTAGAAGGTCAAAGGTTACAGGTAGAGGAAAATAAGTGAGGGTACATATTTTATCTAGGGACTTTACATGGAGATTCTTTGGGGTGTATTAAATAACATGGAATCTATAATAAAGATTTTATGAAAATTAAGCATTGTGCTATTTTCAAATTTAAACATTTGTCCTAATGTCAAATAATCGAAGGCATTTGTCTTTTATTTAACTTAATCATGTAAATTATCTCATGCTGTTTCACAATATGTAAATTATAAGAATTTTCCTTTCCTTACATATTTGCATTACTTCACAGGCACCTATCATGTGATACCTTGTGATCTATAAGAAACTGTAAAGTTATTAAATTCTGAAAATATTATATTGAGTGGGAATCAAAACATAGTCTCAAGAGGCAACCTCAGATCACTGCCTATTTGTATTTTAAAGAATAAAGTCAGGTGAAGTAGTGTTCCTTTTATTATTTTACTATGTAATTTACATGTACATTGCATATATTCATTTGTATACATATTTCATTAAAGACTGAATGTGAGGAATTTCTCCAGTAGAGGGGAAGAAGCTTCTGCTGTATTGACACAGAATTTACATAGCATAAGCCCTGCCCAATATACTTAAAAACAAAAATTCCCTAAAGGCACAGACAAGTCCACAAAAGCAGGCAGAGTCTGGTGGGTCTGATATTCAGAAGAAGAAAAATGTAAGAGGTGAGTTTCTATAATTTTTAATGGTGTTTAGCTGGGGAGCAGTGGCTGGCAGTTAGTGCTTTGTGTTGCAGCTAAATTCTGAGGGAACAAACTCTTAATCTTTCTGGCTTGAAGAACCAGAGTAAGGAATTTGGGGTAGCAACACCATAACAGTGGCTGGAAAAAGAGGCAGAAGCCCCAAGAGAAGGCTGCCAAAAGGAGAATATTGAATTTTGTATATGAATTTTTCCTAAATCTCTTTCCTGAGCCATGCCCACACACGAGGCTGCAATCAGCCTAGCTAACACTAGAACTGAACTGAGATAGAGTTTGAAGTTTTATTCAACGAAATTAATCAATTGCTAAAACAAAAAATCAAAACAATTAGGAAGAATATAACATATTCCATAGTCTCTACAATATGAGACTCACAGTGCCCATGGAACAATTCATAACTACTTAACATACAAAACTACTCAAGAAAAATATGGACCATGCTCAAGAAGAAAAGTAAATAATATCATTATAGGACATTGTGAAACAATAAAAATGGCATGAACATGTTTAGATATTTGGAGACTTGATTTACTAAAACTATTTTACTTATTAAACAAGCATAATGGATATCATTAAATTGAATAATATATATATACACACACATAAACATAAACCAAGCATTTTAAAGCCTAATTTTAAAAAAAAGAAACTGCAAATTATTCAATGTTTGCAATGACTCTGGAGATCTGAGTATTTGATTTTACCATAAATGCCATGTCAAATCAATGGCTAAAACTTAACTGTGTATTCCTAGTAAAGATACTGCTGAAATAAAAATATTTCTTGGAGTTCTTCTGTGTATGCTTTCTAATCATGAAATTATTTTGCTTCATGTGTACACATACATTTTTCAAAGAAATAATAATTTACTTTTCCATCCTAAAATAGGTAAGTTCTTCTTAAAGAAGTGATAAAACCAACAGTCCTGGAGTGGAAAACTAAGCCAGTGTTGTCAGGATGTTACCACAACCTCCTGATTATTCTTGGCACTTACATGTTGTTTACCCCATGAGATACAATTTCTTCTGTGAAATGAGTGGGTCTAATTATTAGACAGTTTTAAAATTCCCAAGTTATGGGGGAGTGGATGTGTCTCAGGCATTTGAGTGCTCACTCCCACATGGGAGGTCCTGGGTTCATTTCCCAGTACCTCCTATAGAAGACAAACATGAAATTAGCAAAAAAAAAAAATCAAATGAGGAAGATGTGGCTCAAGCAATTGGGCTCCTGTCTACCATACAGAAGGTGCAGGGTTCAGCTACTGGGGCCTCCTGGTGAAGGCAAGCTGGCCCACGTGGGATGCTAGCCAGTGCAGAGTGCTGACCTGTGCAGGAGTGCTGACCTGCATGGAGAGCTGGCACAGCAAGATGACACAACAAAAAAAGACACAGAGGAGAGACAATAAGAGACACAGCAGACCAGGAAGCTGAAGTGATGTAAGAGATTGAGTATCTCTCTCCTACTCTGGAAGGTCCCAGGATTGGTTCCCTAAAGAGAAGACAAGCAGACACAGAAGAAGACACAGTAAATGGTCACGGAGAGTAGACAGCAAGAGCAAAAACAATGAGGGGGCAGTAAATAAATAAATAAATATATCTTTTAAAAAATTAAAAACAAGCAGACAATGAGCAAAAACAACGAGCAGACAACAAGAAAAAATAACAAGCAAGACATTGAACAAACAATGAGCAGAAAATTAGCAAAAACAAATAGCAGGGAGTGGATGTGGCTCAAGCAATTGAGTACCTGCCTCCCACATGGGAGGTTCCAGGTTCAGCTCCCTGTGTCTCCTAAGGAAAACATAAAGAGACAAAGGAAAAAAAAAACAAAAAAACTAATGAGCAGACAACAAGCAGACAATGAGCCAAAACAATGAGCAGACAATGAGCACAAACAATGAGCCAAAACGACAAGCAAACAGACAAAGGAGCCATCTCAAGGGGGGAGAATTCCTAAGTTAAAACAATTTGAAACCAAACCAAATAAACAATCAAATATAGACTCATACTTCATTTCTACTATGCAGGCATAAAGAATACTCTTAGTAAAGTCATCTCTTTCTCTACCCAGGAAAACTTCAGTGGCTTTCCCAGCCTAAGTGTATAATAATAGTTCAGTAGCAGCCTTTAGAGCCAACAGTTGCAATAAGTCTTTCTACACAACTTCTTAATAATCAGCTCTTTATTTCCAACATTTCAACATTTTTTTTCTTTTTTAGAAACATAGGTATCTCTGGAGTGATATTTCTATAATTTTTTTCTCCTTAAGTGTCCAGAGCTTTTGGATTAAAGCAATATTAATAATCACATTAAATTGAAAAAAGGGAAAAATGCTCCTGATGGCAAATAATCTTAATAAACTAAAGAAAAATTTATTGACCTGTGTTAAGCCTTTTTCAAATCTGTGTTTAGTATTAAGTAACACAATATTGAACAATGCAATGTTTACTGTAGGTGCTCAACTTCACAGCAGAGTAGCTAAGCCAACTCCTGTACCACAATTAACCTGAATGTAAGCTATGCAATTAGAAGCCGATTTGCAGTATTATATGTGCATGGTTATTATCATTCTGGGGGTTTTCCTTAAACAACTTCTAATTACTGATTCATGTGGTATCAATAATAACTAAATTTTATGTCCCTGGAAAAAACTACATTTAGAATACTGTTGCATATGTTATTTTAAGGGAATGTAGCATTTGCTTTACTTTCCAGGGCAATAAACTGTAATTGTGTAATTTATTTTCAGCTGTAATGCAGTGACTTTGTTTTCCTTCTTCTGGCTTATAGTGCTTTTTTTTTTTTTTTTTTCCTGAGAGCTTACTTGGGGAAAAGTAAGAATGGTTCACATATACACAAAATTAATTTAAATGTTGACTTTTTTATATTAACATTTTAGGAAAAGACATGCAATGCAAATAATGAAGAGAAAACAATCACAAACACCAAAGCATACATGGGCTATTTATTAAATGAAAGAGAGTCATTTCTGTGAAATTTATTTTTTTCTTGAGTTGATCCTGCTCTTATTTACACCTGACAGGAAATTTTGGAGAGTAATTAATTGCCTTCCTCACAAGTGAAGGCATATAAATTTTATCTCTGCAATGATTCTGATCTCTATGCTCAATGAAAAAGAAAGATGCACGTTTAGATGACAAGCTTGAATCCAGTAGCTCACAGATCTGACTACTTGTCTCATTAACTGCTGGAAACGAGAATTACCCTTAAAAAATTTAATCTATAAGCCCAAAAGTCAATATAGGAACTGAGAATTTGCAATCTGTACACATAAACACTGTCCAAGGACAGCAAATCAATAAGGTGCAACACAGGAATGAACATGGATAAGAACTTTTTTTATCAGGAAGATAATGATAATGGAGAACATCACATATATGCAATCTAATAAATTAAAACACAATCATAACTACAAAAATATCTTTAAAGCAAGAAAAACCTTTATTTACATGTCCAGTCTAAAAGCTTCTTTTTCTGACTTCCTAAAGCTTGGAAACTCTTTATCTACAATTATTATTGATAAAAGATTCTTTTGTTATTTTTATTTTTAAAAAATGTATTGAAATATGTCAGTCATACATAAACATACATAAACAATAAGTGTATTATAGTTGTGAATTTACAAAACAAATATATACAACATCAAACAAACATATAACATCTCACCCTACCACCAATAACTTGCATTATTTTTAAACATTTTTAACTAATGATTAAAAAGTATTGTCAAAATATTACTACTCAACATAAAAGATTCTTAAATGGAGATAAAAGCAATTATTCCTTCTCTCATTTGACCTTAAATATAGCTTTCCTTAAGACTGTTTACCTTCAAACTTTGAATGGTAAGTTTAGAGCATAAAAGCAACAATGATGAAAGAACATTTTCAAAGCATAGCAGTAAAATATGAAAGTTTAATGAAATTTCAAGGCTCATTTACAAAAATTAGTGTTTTTTTTCCCTTCTAGTTCATGGCTCAATAGAAAATTTGAAAACCTAACAAAGGTAACCATACTGGATATCAAGAGGTAACCACAGAGAAATTTTATTAATTTAAATATGTGTATGTTATTTCCCATTAAGATAGAAAAGTCAACAAACCAACCAACCATGATACAAAACAAAGTAAACATACAAAAGAATAAAGCAAAAGTTCTTTGGCTAAGTTGTTAGAGTAGATATGAATACATATTCTGGCTTCCAGAAGATAAATCAGAACATAGATTTCTACTGTCAATAGATCATCTATTATTTACATTTGGAACACAAAAACCACCTCTCCTCTCGCTCATCTGAAAATCACATTAAACTGGATAATACTTCAGGACTGCATTAATCAGCTAGGGGTGCCATAACAAATGACAACCAACTTGCTGGCTTAAAAGAACACATATACATTCTCCCACAGTTCTGGCAGCTGGAAATCCAAAATCAGGGTGCTTGTAGGGCTGCAAACCCTGTGAAGCCTCTCGGGGAGAATCCTTCAATGCATCTTTCAGCTTCCAGTGGCTCTAGGTGCTCCTTGGCTTGTGGCTACAAAAGTCCAGTCTCTACCTCTCTCTTTACATTGCCTTCACCTTATTCCCCTGTGTTTTCTTCTCTGAGCAACTCTTAAAATAAAAATAAACAAACAAATCTGCCATAGGATTTATGGCCCCCTTGGGTAACCCAGGATTATCTCATCTCAAGATCTTTAACTTAATTACATCTGCAAAGACCCTTTTTCCAAAAATGTTCACATTTACAGGTTTTGTGTGGACATATGTTTTAGGGGCCAGCATTCAATCCGTTACTAGAAAATAAGCTTTTGCTTCAGAATTGTTTAAGGCAAGCTCTGAGTTTGGGTACATTCCCAGATGTAGGGTAGCAGGTCAAATATATTTGTTCATTCAATTAATAAATAAGTAATCTACAATTATATCAAATTATACTTGATACCTCAAGTATGAAAGCCTAGCCTATAGATATGTACAAAGTTGAGTAATTAAAACAAAAAGATTGTGTGGCCCATAAAGTTGAAATTTTTACTACTAAACTACAGAAATGCTTCATTACTCTGGTCAAAGCTATTTTGAATATGATACAAACCTCCATTTGTTAAGCTGTCTTTCAATAATCTGTGTTAGCTCTTTCTGATTACATAGATCCAGTGGGTCACTCAATCCAATATCTTATGCTCAGTAAATGGGGTTCACAACTACTCTATTATTGACCATTTCAAATCATTTCAATGACCTTTCCCAAATTGTAATTAAATCAAGCAGTCACAGAGGATAGAATTGTCTAGGATCTGGTTTAAATTGATCTTAGTTTTTATAGAAATAATAAGTATGATATGCTAACAATGCTAAATGATTAGTTTTTTAATAATTTTAAATATCTTTTCTTGCAATAATTAGGGTAATTTATAATGGGTAAATAGAATCTGCATAGACTTGGTCACATTTAGTAATAATTTTGGTTCATGGCTAGCTGTAAAGAAATGTATTGGAAGAATACTATGTACATTATAAAATCAAAGGAAAACCGAAAAACACAGTCCAGGTAAAAGATATGAATGAAGACATTTCTAGAATGATTCCAATTAGGACACTGCCATTGAATACTCCAATTGAATTTTCTCTCTAAGTTTCTATTTTAGATTCAAATCCTGAGAGAAGGTTACATTTGCCAAGCTCAGGTCTTCTATCCAAACAGACAATTTTTTTTTTTGCAGTTCAAATTTTTTTTTCTTGTCTTTTTTTTTAAAGATATATAGATCACAAAAAAATGTTACATTAAAATATATATTAAAAATACAAGAGGTTCCCATATACACACCCTACCCCACCTCACTTCTCCCACATCAACAACCTCTTTCATCACTGTGGCACATTCATTGCATTTTATGAATATATTTTAGAGCACTGCTGTACTGCATGGATTATGGTTTACATTGCAGATTATACTCTCCCCCAGTACATTCAGTGGGTTATGGCAGGATATATAATGTCCAGCATCTGTCCCTGCAATATCATTTAGGACAACTCCAAATCCTGAAAATGTCCCCACATCACATCTCTTCTTCCCTCTCCCTACCCTCAGCAACTACTGTGGCCACGTTTCTCCACATCAGCGATACAATTTCCTTCACTGCTAGAGTCACAGTAGTTCAACAGGAGAATATTAGTCAGTCCATTCTCGTTCATATTTTATTCCACCATCCTTTGGACCCTGGGAAGGTAATGTCCACTCCACCTCTAAACCGAGAGAATTAGATCCCACATGGCTGATGGATGCGATTCTCCTGCTTACAGTTGTAGGCACCCTCAGTTCCCTGGTGAGGTGGCTGACCATATTCACCTGGGTAAGTCCAATGAACCAGAGAATAGGAGTTGCAACACCGCTGAGGCTCAGCATCCAGCTGGCACATAACCAGTCCAGATTCAAGTCTCCTGAGTATGCACCAACCCCAGTGCCAACCACAGGGTCAGTAAAAATGACAGAAGAGATGTGTAGAGAGATCACATCTGAGTCTAACTCCATCACACTCAGGAGCACAAATTCCAAATTAGGGCCTACTGACAAGGCATTGAACTCCAGAGCCATCTGTCATGACCATAGAACTTGAGTGTCACCATAGCCTTTAGAAGCACCAGTACCTTGGGTTATATCTACTTTGGCTATATCTGGTGTCCTGCTGAGACGTGCATAAGTGTGACCCCTCTGATGACCTCCTGACTCATTTTGAAGATTCTTAGGCATATAAACTCATTTGTCATTACCATTTCCCCCTTTTATTCAAGGTCTTTTTCTAGTTGCATCACCAGCTGGTGCTTGGTAGTAATCCCTTGGCACCAGGAAGGCTTATCCCCGGGAGTCATGTCCCACACTGGGGGAAAGGTAATGCATTTACATGCTGAGTTTGGCTTAGAGGATGGCCACATTTGAGCAACATGGAGGCTCTCAGGAGGCAGCTTTTAGGCACCATGAAGCTCTAGGCCTAGTTGAAACTTCATGCCTACTGGCTCATAAGCATAGTCATTAGTATCAAGGGTCCATCATTGGACCATACTTCTTCACTGGTCATTGCCTTTGCACTTCAGGGATTGTTGCTGCTCCATTGTAGAGTGCAACAGAGGTCCCCAGAATAGGAACTCAGCAGTTTCTCAGTTGACATGTGCACCTCTATCTGTTATGACAATACCCAACGAACATACGAACATATCGATATACCCTATATGCATGCCCTGGAGAACTCCCTCCCACCCATGCATCCCCTATCAATGACACCCAACATCAGTGTTCCTCCCCTGCCATAGTTGAACCCCTCTGTGATCTAAAACTTCTTCAAAAATGAAGGCTAATATATTGCCAAATTCAATTAGTAGGAAAATGAAAAGATAATGATAGGTTTAAAGATTAGAAATAGAATACATACTAATTTAGAAAAACTAAAATAAAGTAAAAAAATAAATTGGGATATTAAAAAATGAAAACTATCATAAAACTTTGTTTTTGATGTTTCACCTTTCATCACTGTAATAGGTGTTGCCCTGTATGTACAGTGGCAAGGCAATTTCTTTCATTCCTTCCTCATTGTCTACATCTTTTTATACTATATGACCTCTCTGATATGAAATAAGCAAGCCAAGTTGTCTCAGAGATCTAGGGACTGGATGATAGGCTTACAGTAAATTAATGGGGAGAGGAAAGTTGTGAGCTGATGCCTACATGGGTGAAATCTGTGGTAAAGTAGAGGTAAGTAGATGCACAGGGAAGGGACAAGATGGAGGTATAGGGATACTATTGGGTGGGGCTTTGCAGGCTTGAGGGAGGCTAGGGTTGAGAGGATGGATCATATGGCCCAAGGAATTGAGAGAGGGTTGGAAGGAGCAGATGAGGATGGGAGATTGTTGGGTATGTATTTAAAACTATGTTAGAAAACTCATTAGAAAATATAATAAGGAAGGGTTACTAGTTTAAGGTGTTTAATGGGGGACATCTGGCACAGGAGCAGGCTTCTAGGGAATGTGTGAGTGCTCAACTTGTCATAGTGTATTATATCATTGTGTGGAGACCCATATAATGAGTGGGAAGGGGTGCCCCATCCTGGGGAGACCTGATGTTCTCAAACATAGGGAAGGGCATCTCTTAAGAGAATTGGTGGCTACCAATGGGGAAGGACAGTCTAGTGTATCAAGCTCTCAGCATTGTTGCAAGTATTTGTGAATCTGGTCCTTCAAGCAGTGAAGCTTGGTTGTTACTGTGGGCCCTGAGGCAAGGAGAAGAGAGTAATAGACTAGACGGAAGCAGGGGTAACTGGGGGCAGTGGAAGTGTTCCACGAGGTTGTGCAATGACAGATATAGGAATTGTTAAATTTCACCAAAGATTTATTAAAGTGTATAATCTAAAATATAAACCATAATGTAACTAAAAATTTAGAAAAGTATACAATCTAAAAATAAACCATAATGTAAACCAAAATGGAATCATGTTTGGTAGCTATGTTTCAATATCTGTATATCAACTGCAGCAAATATAACATGAACAAGTAAAAAAAATCATTGCTGAGGAAGGGGGAAAAGGATTTGATGTTGGATATATGGGAGTCCCCTATATTATATATGTGACTTTACTGTGATCTAAAACTTTTTTTGGAGACAAAATTGAAAATTTAAAAAAATCAGATAATTTTTTTATTCTATAATTGATAGTCCCACTAAAGCCACAGCAAAGAGGAAATTTTCCAAGCTAAGCAATGTTATGGAGAACTAAACAAAATATCTCCATGACAGAACATATGGCATACTCTGAAAATAATGAAGAGTAATCTAAAACTATAAATACAAGAATTTTTATATTGAGTGGTAGAGCTGACATAAAAGAAGCAGAACATCTATTTCAGAAGATAGGTCAAGGCTTCGTGTGCTACATGTTCTCTGTTGCAACTATTCACAGTTGTAGTATGAAATCAGTCATAGACAATATGTAACCAACTCAGCATGACTGTGTATTAATAAAACTTTATTTACCAAAAAAAAAAAAAAAGGTGAAAGTCTGGATTTGGCCTGCAGGTTATAGTTTGATGATCTCTGCTTCAGACCTTTGACTGCCAAAGGGGACCAGATGCATTCAAGGGTAATGCAAGCTGAAATCTTAAATTGTGGAGAAAAAAACAGGAGAATTTCATTTATATTTCTTTTTCCCATTCTTCAAAAAATCCTATTATATATGTATCTTATTAAGTAAAATATATTTGCAGAATAATATACACCTATAATTTAATTATAAATGCATACATTTATATTGGAGGTGCTTGCTCAGCATTGTTTTACTAATAGGGGTATATGACTAAAAAAGTTACTGACAACTGCCCTAGGCAATAGGGAATCATTGTTCTTTTTTAATCAGCTAAGCAACCTAATCAGAATTGTTTTTAAGAAGGATAATTTTGTAAGCTATATTTTCATTATGTTTAATTTCTTTACCAGGAATTTAGCTATCATTTTCTTCTTTACTCAGATATCTTAATTTGGTTAATCTCTTTGAATATCTTATTTTTCTCAAATATAATGTTTTACGATAGTTGTCCCAAGTTGAAGCCATAAAAATCATCATTATTAAAGGAAGCAATGCTATAAAAAATAACAGAATATCAGTAATTTGATGACAACTTGTTGCACCAAAATAATTCAGTGGAATTTTGGCTTTGCTCAAATGATACAGTGAAACCATTCAGTAGAACAATTGTAACTCACATGATGGAATAGTGGTTATTAAATGTTTAAATACTTGAACTGTAATAGGAATATTTAAATGTATTTAAATCAGTAGACTGTGTCATGAGTTAATGCAATGGAGAAATGTATTTTTTTTTAATTTAATGAAATCAGGAAGAGTTTCCCTGCTAGAGAGAGTGGAATGCACATTTCACAATTAATGTAGCACAACAAAGACAACAAAGAAAAGCAGCTCACCAGACTGAAAGAACTGTTGTAAAATTAAGGAAACAGATAAACCCATAATGGATTTTTAAAATTTGTTTTGTTTTTTATGACCCTGCCTCATTCAGTATTACTTTTTATTGTCTTTTATAAAAATATATTTTTATTTGTTTTTAAAAGATACATAGATCACACAAAATGTTACATTAAAAATATAGGAAGTTGGCACATGCCCCACTCCACACACACCCCACTTTTCCCACATCAATAACTTCTTTCATAAGTGTGTACATTCATTGCAATTGATTAATATATTTTGGAGCACTGCAACACAGCATGGATTAGAGTTTACATTGTAATTTACACTCTCTTCCAATTCATTCAGTAGGTTATGATGGTATACATAATATCCTGCATCTGTCCCTGCAACATCTTTCAGGACAATTCCAAATACTGAAAATGACCCCATATCACACCTCCTTTTCCCTCTCCCCGCCTTTAGCAATTCCTATGACCACTGTCTCCACATCAATGATATAATTTCTTCCATTGCTAGCGTCACAATAATTCCATAGTAGAATACCAGTAAGTCCACTTTAATTCATATTTTATTCCTCAATCCTGAGTATGCTAGGTGGTGATGCCCACTCCACCTCTAAATTGAGAGGGGGCTTCAGTCCCACACAGCTGGTGGATGGAACTCTCATGGCCTCAGCTATAAACCTCTCAGTTTCTTGGTATGGTGGCTATCCATTCTCACCCACCTGTCACCTGACCAGGGTTAGTCCAATGAACTGAAGAGTAGGTGCTGCAACACTGCTGAGGCTCAGGGCCCATCTGGCATATGGAATATCCAAGTCTCCTGGGCATAGACTAACCCAATCACCAACCACAGGTTCAATAAAAGGGACAGAAGAGGCATTGTAGAGAAGTCACATCTGAGTCCAACTCCATTACACTCAGGAGCACAAATTCCAAAGCAAGGCCCACTGGCAAGGCACCAAACTCGAGAGCCATTTGCCATGATTATAAGACTTGGGTGTCTCCATAGCTTTCAGGCACACCACTACCTGGGTTTGTATCTACTTTGGCTGTCTCTGAGATCCTGCTGTGATATGCATAAGCATTATCCCTCTGATGACCTCCTGACTCATTTTGAAGCTTCTTAGCACATAAACTCA